>NC_088397.1:84106257-84155627 GCF_034236695.1 Oncorhynchus nerka
GAGAGAGACCAGATATCTCATAGTACAAGGGGAACCTAGAGAGAGACCAGATATCTCATAGTACAAGGGGAACCTAGAGAGAGACCAGATATCTCATAGTACAGGGGAACCTAGAGAGAGACACCACATTCACAGTATAGGTGAACCTGAGAGAGACCAGATATCTCATAGTACAGGGGGAACCTAGAGAGAGAGACCAGATATCTCATAGTACAAGGGGAACCTAGAGAGAGACCAGATATCTCATAGTACAGGGGGAACCTAGAGAGAGACCAGATATCTCATAGTACAGGGGGAACCTAGAGAGAGACCAGATATCTCATAGTACAGGGGGAACCTAGAGAGAGAGACCAGATATCTCATAGTACAGGGGGAACCTAGAGAGAGACCAGATATCTCATAGTACAGGGGGAACCTAGAGAGAGACCAGATATCTCATAGTACAGGGGAACCTAGAGAGAGACACCACATTACAGTATTAACCTAGAGAGACCAGATATCTCATAGTACAGGGGAACCTAGAGAGAGAGACCAGATATCTCATAGTACAGGGGAACCTAGAGAGAGAGACCAGATATCTCATAGTACAGGGGGAACCTAGAGAGAGAGACCAGATATCTCATAGTACAGGGGAACCTAGAGAGAGACCAGATATCTCATAGTACAGGGGGAACATAGAGAGAGAGACCAGATATCTCATAGTACAGGGGGAACCTAGAGAGAGAGACCAGATATCTCATAGTACAGGGGGAACCTAGAGAGAGAGACCAGATATCTCATAGTACAGGTGAGTGTTAGGAGCGAGGGTCAGATTAAGGTTAGGTATAGATTCAGGTAAGCGTTGAGAAGGCATTGGTTTTACGGTTAGGAAAAGGGTTAGCGTTAGGAAAGGTTTAGGCGTTAAGAGAAAGATTAAGCGTCAAGAGAAAGGTTAGCGTCAGAAAGGTGCGTCAGAAGAAGCTCCGCGTCAAGGGAAAGAAGCTTAAGCGTCAGAAAAACTTAAGCGTCAGAAGGAGTTAGCGTCGAGAAAAGATTTAGCGTCGAAAAAGGTGCGTCGAAAAGATTAAGCGTCAAGAAAGGTGCAGTCAGAAAAGGTTAGCGTTAGAGGAAAGGAGTTAGCGTCAGGAAAAGGTCGCGTTAAAGAAAGGTGCGATGGCGATGAGAAAAAATTCGCATTAGAAAGGAATTTAAAAAACGATGCGAAAGGTTAGCGTTAGGGAAAGGGTTCGCGTTAGAAAAAGGGTTAGCGTTGAGGAAAGGTTGAGCGTTAGAAAGGGTTAAGCGTTAGGGAAAGGGTTAGCGTTAGGGAAAGAAAGAGGTTAGCGTTAGGGAAAAGGTTAGCGTTAGGGAAAGGGTTAGCGTTAGGGAAAGGGTTAGTTGGGAAGGTTAAGGAAAGGGTTAGCGTTAGGGAAAGGGTTAGCGTTAGGGAAAGGCATTGTGTTACTGCCATTCATTTTCTGCCAGTCAAACATACACTGCCTAAATCCTATTAACCAGCCGACATGGCGCTCCTCATTAAATCTGAACAACAAATTTATAAGACTGAATCTTAATTAAATCTCATTAAGCCTGGATTGTTGTCGGCATAGTGTGTTGATCAAAGACAACACGGAAAACTAAATGGGATTGGCTTGTTTGGCACAAGCATAAAGTAAGATACTTCTGTCTGTATTCAGGCTACAGTGAGGTCTGTATTCAGGCTACAGTGAGTCTGTATTCAGGCTACAGTGAGGTCTGTATTCAGGCTACAGTGAGGTCTGTATTCAGGCTACAGAGGAGGTCTGTATTCAGGCTACAGTGAGGTCTGTATTCAGGCTACAGTGAGGTCTGTATTCAGGTTACAGTGAGGTCTGTATTCAGGCTACAGTGAGGTCTGTATTCAGTCTCTCCAGGCTACAGTGAGGTCTGTATTCAGTCTCCCCAGGCTATAGTGAGGTCTGTATTCAGTCTTACCAGGCTACAGTGAGGTCTGTATTCAGGCTACAGTGAGGTCTGTATTCAGTCTTACCAGGCTACAGTGGGGTCTGTATTCAGTCTCACCAGGCTACAGTGGGTCTGTATTCAGGCTACAGTGAGGTCTGTATTCAGTCTTACCAGGCTACAGAGGTCTGTATTCAGTCTCACCAGGCTACAGTGAGGTCTGTATTCCAGGCTACAGTGAGGTCTGTATTCAGTCTCCCCAGGCTACAGTGGTCTGTATTCAGTCTCCCAGGCTACAGTGAGGTCTGTATTCCAGTCTCCCAGGCTACAGTGGTCTGTATTCAGTCTCACCAGGCTACAGTGGAATCTGTATTCAGTCTCCCCAGGCTACAGTGGGGTCTGTATTCAGTCTCCCAGGCTACAGTGGTCTGTATTCAGTCTCCCCAGGCTACAGTGGGGTCTGTATTCCAGTCTCCCCCAGGCTACAGTGAGGTCTGTATTCAGTCTCCCCAGGCTACAGTGGGGTCTGTATTCCAGTCTCCCCAGGCTGCAGTGAGGTCTGTATTCAGTCTCCCAGGCTACAGTGAGGTCTGTATTCAGGTCTCCCAGGCTACAGTGAGGTCTGTATTCAGTCTCCCAGGCTACAGTGAGGTCTGTATTCAGTCTTACCAGGCTACAGAGAGGTCTGTATTCAGGCCACAGTGAGGTCTGTATTCAGTCTCCCAGGCTACAGTGAGGTCTGTATTCAGTCTACAGTGAGGTCTGTATTCAGTCTCCCAGGCTACAGTGAGGTCTGTATTCAGTCTCAGTGAGGTCTGTGGTCTCCCAGGCCACAGCGGAGGTCTGTTCAGTCTCTCCAGGCTACATTGAGGTCTGTATTCCAGGCTACAGTGAGTCTGTATTCAGTCTTACCAGGCTACAGTGGGGTCTGTATTCAGTCTCCCCAGGCTACAGTGAGGTCTGTATTCAGGCTACAGTGAGGTCTGTATTCAGTCTTACCAGGCTACAGTGAGGTCTGTATTCAGTCTCCCCAGGCTACAGTGAGGTCTGTATTCAGTCTCCCCAGGCTACAGTGAGGTCTGTATTCAGGCTACAGTGAGGTCTGTATTCAGTCTCCCCAGGCTACAGTGAGGTCTGTATTCAGTCTTACCAGGCTACAGTGAGGTCTGTGATGGTCTCCACTACGGTGTAGAGAGCAAACACAATCCAGTACATCATCCAACGGACCTGTTGGAACAGAGAGAGAGAGATAATCAACTCTTTCTACATGTTACAGTATGCTAGACATACACCTGTTGGAACAGAGAGAGAGAGAGATAATCAACTCTTCCTACATGTTACAGTATGCTAGACATACACCTGTTGGAACAGAGAGAGAGATAATCAACTCTTTCTACATGTTACAGTATGCTAGAACATACACCTGTTGGAACAGAGAGAGAGAGATAATCAACTCTTCCTACATGTTACAGTATACTGAACATACACCTGTTGAATAGAGAGAGAATAAATCAACTCTTCCTACATGTTACAGTATACTAGACATACACCTGTTGGAACAGAGAGAGAGATAATCAACTCTTCCTACATGTTACAGTATGCTAGACATACACCTGTTGGAACAAGAGAGAGAGATAATCAACTCTTCCTACATGTTACAGTATGCTAGACATACACCTGTTGGAACAGACATACAGAGAGAGAGATAATCAACTCTTCCTACATGTTACAGTATGCTAGACATACACCTGTTGGAACAGAGAGAGAGATAATCAACTCTTCCTACATGTTACAGTATGCTAGACATACACCTGTTGGAACAGAGAGAGAGATAATCAACTCTTTCTACATGTTACAGTATGCTAGACATACACCTGTTGGAACAGAGAGAGAGAGATAATCAACTCTTCCTACATGTTACAGTATGCTAGACATACACCTGTTGGAACAGAGAGAGAGAGAGATAATCAACTCTTCCTACATGTTACAGTATGCTAGACATACACCTGTTGGAACAGAGAGAGAGAGATAATCAACTCTTTCTACATGTTACAGTATGCTAGACATACACCTGTTGGAACAGAGAGAGAGATAATCAACTCTTCCTACATGTTACAGTATGCTAGACATACACCTGTTGGAACAGAGAGAGAGATAATCAACACTTCCTACATGTTACAGTATAGACATAGAACAGAGAGAAGAGATAATCAACTCTTCCAGTATGCTAGACATACACCTGGAGACAGAGAGAGAGAGATAATCAACACTTCCTACATGTTACAGTATGCTAGACATACACCTGTTGGAACAGAGAGAGAGAGATAATCAACTCTTCCTACATGTTACAGTATGCTAGACATACACCTGTTGGAACAGAGAGAGAGATAATCAACTCTTCCTACATGTTACAGTATGCTAGACATACACCTGTTGGAACAGAGAGAGAGATAATCAACTCTTCCTACATGTTACAGTATGCTAGACATACACCTGTTGGAACAGAGAAAGAGAGATAATCAACTCTTCCTACATGTTACAGTATGCTAGACATACACCTGTTGGAACAGAGAGAGATAATCAACTCTTCCTACATGTTACAGTATGCTAGACATACACCTGTTGGAACAGAGAGAGAGAGAGATAATCAACTCTTCCTACATGTTACAGTATGCTAGACATACACCTGTTGGAACAGAGAGAGAGAGAGAGATAATCAACACTTCCTACATGTTACAGCATGCTAGACATACACCTGTTGGAACAACAAAGATATATACTTTGGAACAGATTTCTTAAATTAAAAATCACTTGGAGCTGATTGGCTGGTGTTTTACAGTGTTATGTCCAAAAAGAAGCACCAGGGAACTCTGCAATAAGGTGTGAGCAGCACAGTACAGGACTACAGACTAACAGGCTACAGGACTACAGACTAACAGGCTCCAGGCTAACAGGCTACAGACTAGCAGGCTACAGGACTACAGACTAACAGGCTCCAGGCTACAGACTAGCAGGCTAGCAGGCTACAGGACTAGCAGACTAACAGGCTACAGACTAACAGGCTACAGACTAACAGGCTACAGGCCGGCCTACAGGACTACAGGCCGGCCTACAGACCAACAGGCTAACAGGCTGGCCTACAGGCTAACAGGACAACAGGCTAACAGGACAACAGGCTACAGGCTTACAGGCTTACAGGCTTACAGGCTTACAGGCTACCATCCAAAGCAAGCATTCCTCCCTCTTAGACAGACTCAGAGAGGAGATACCTAGCCAACAAGCCATGGGCTTGGCAACTTGTTCTGGCTAGATTATTCCTCATGTCTAACTAAAGCCTTGTTCACACAGCAGGCCTTAAGGCTAAAACCAGTTAGGTAGACTGTCTCTCTCTCTCTCTCTCTCTCAAATACAGCTGTTGAAAATGTTATTTTATTATAACATGCAAAAGAAACTAAGCATCATTGTTGCTTGTGCTGCATTAACCATGCAGACTGAACGCGTGCGTCTCGTGGTCAGAGACAACAGTTGCGCTCCTTGAGTGACAGGGGGCGGGGCTAGGAGAGAGAGAGAGAACTCAAGTAGTGTAGTAAACTATAAAGATGGACGTTACACAAGGTGTATCACATTTAACAAACCAAACATTCAAATACCGGTATAGAAGGTAACGGAGAGACGGAGGAGAGGAGAAAGGGCTGAGGAGAGGAGAAAGGACTGAGGAGAGGATGGAGAGGAGAAAGGACTGAGGAGAGGAGAGACGGGGGAGAGGAGATAGGGGAGAGACTGAGGAGAGGAGAAAGGGCTGAGGAGAGGAGAGAGACAGAGGAGGGAGAGAGGGAGAGAGGGAGACGGAGGAGAGGAGGGAGAGACGGAGGAGAGGAGATAGGGGAGAGGAGAAAGGACTGAGGAGAGGAGAGAGAGACTGAGGAGAGGAGAAAGGGCTGAGGAGAGGAGAGACAGAGGAGAGGAGGAGAGACGGAGGAGAGGAGGGAGAGACGGAGGGAGAGGAGATAGGGGAGAGGAGAAAGGACTGAGGAGAGAGAGAGAGACTGAGGAGAGGAGAAAGGGCTGAGGAGAGGAGAGACAGGAGAGGAGAGAGACGGAGGGAGAGGAGAGAGAGACGGAGGAGGGAGAGACGGAGGAGGGAGAGACGGAGGAGGGAGAGACGGAGGAGGGAGAGAGACGGAGGAGAGGAGAGGAGGGAGAGACGAAGGAGGGAGAGACGGAGGAGAGGAGGGAGAGACGGAGGAGAGGAGGGAGAGACGGAGGAGAGGAGGGAGAGACGGAGGAGGGAGAGACGGAGGAGGGAGAGACGGAGGAGGGAGAGACGGAGAGAGAGGAGAGACGAGGAGGGAGAGAGACGGAGGAGAGAGAGAGACGAAGGAGAGAGAGACGGAGGAGAGAGAGAGACGAAGGAGAGAGAGACGGAGGAGAGGAGAGGAGAGAGAGACGGAGGAGAGAGAGAGACGGAGGAGAGGAGGGAGAGACGGAGGAGAGGAGGGAGAGACGGAGGAGAGGAGAGAGAGACGGAGGAGAGGAGGGAGAGACGGAGGAGAGAGAGACCGATGATATCCTCATAAAGAACCTCTCCTAAACCTGTTGGCCCACACACTCAATATAGCATTCCTGTAAAGCACCTGCTTGGAGCCCATCCTTCACAGTGCCCTGCTGCACGTCTCCACAGATAGGCATGTCAATGTGTTTGTTCCAGTCATAGGCAGTTAACTCCCATTCACATGCCTGGACTTGTCCTCAATACCTTCAGACCAGACATGGGCTGCTTTTCAAACTCATAAAAGACACACCCTCGGGAACCCCCCACCCACACACACACACACACACACGATGAAATCAATGATGTTGAAATAAGGGTTTTTGTACTTACATATTCCTTGACATTTTTTGTTTTCACTGCTTTGTAGGAATAGTATGCAGGATACAGGGTCCCGAAGACGAGCCTGTGTAGAGACCAGAGAAATATGAAACTATCAGCGGCAAATCATTTACCACCAAGAGAGAACATATAAAAAGGACACATTCAGTTACACTAAAGCAACAACAAGCCAGACACACCGAAAGCATCATAATCACAGGCTGCTAAGAGCTGCTGTACTGAACCAGACTCCTGAGTTTCCTGTAGTCCTCTATGTAGCCTGGTGTTAGGATGCACTACCACTCCCTACACGTGGGGGAGCTGTGTCTGTTTCACAACAGCCTCCTGAGTTTCCTGTAGTCCTCTATGTAGCCTGGTGTTAGGATGCACTACCACTCCCTACACGTGGGGGGAGCTGTGACTGTTTCACAACAGCCTCCTGGGTTTCCTGTAGTCCTCTATGTAGCCTGGTGTTAGGATGCACTACCATTCCCTACACGTGGGGGAGCTGTGACTGTTTCACAACAGAGATTTGATCCAACATGGGGGGGTTGAGGTTCAGTGGGGTTCTCAGGAGAACACAACCCGGCACGCCCCAGTGGATGACCCACACCCAGATGTAAAGCCTACACATGGTTGTATACCGAATGGCATCCTATTCACACAGAGTACATCCCATGAGCCCTCGTCAAAAAAAGTAGTCCACTGCCCCATGACTGCAATAGTCCAGCCCCATGAGCCCTTGTCAAAAAGTAGTCCACTGCCCCATGAGCCCTTGTCAAAAGTAGTCCACTGCCCCATGAGCCCTTGTCAAAAAGTAGTCCACTGCCCCTGAGCCCCTCGTCAAAAAGTAGTCCACTATATAGGGAATGCTGCCATATGGGATGTACTCTGTGTGTTATGCAGGCCCGATAGATTCTCTCTGATCTGAGACCGGGCTGCAGTGAGGAGTCACATACATGTATGTACGCGTACGTGTGTGTGTGTGTATGTGCGTACGTACGTACAATGCAGGTGACAAATATTCAGGCCCCTTTGACTTTTTCCACATTTTGTCGTTACAGCCGCAGACAAAAAAATATATGTCCCCTTTACTTCAATCTACTCATTCCAGGGTTCTCTTTATTCAAGGTCCCTTTATAAAATGTAGCAAATTGATTCCCTGAAGAATTCACAGTGTTCTGAGGCAAGGTGGATCCAACCCAGTACTAGATGGGTGTACCTAAAAAAACTGGCCAACGAGCGTATAAGAGTGAAATTCTCTTCCTGTTCGTTTTATATGTTTCATGGCCTCTGTCCAGGGATCCACCTCACTCGCCTCCATGACAGAGTTTATTGTGCTGTTGCCATAGAAACAGCAGAGGACTATACAGGGTCTCCAAGAATAGCAGTGGTTGGCTGTAGTCAGACAGTCCTTTCTCTAAGCCTCCAACAGGGAAGGAAGGAAGGGTGTAATTTGTAAAAGTCCTTCCATTTGTAACAGCTACTTGTTGAATTAAAAAACGGTGGTCTGCTTAGTTAATAGGTGCCATTTTCCCTTCAATTTGGCTGCTGTTCTTAAAAATCAGCTTAATCTAGCGCCACCCACAACACAGACAGCAGGCAGTAGACACACCACAGAAATAGATTTAGACTGGGAAGAAAAGGCCAACATCCCTTCCTACTGGACAGCAACGACTTAGTCCACCATTTACAGTAATGATAAAGCATATGCATATTATCACACCTCATCTAGTTCTTCCGTTGAACAGGAGCTGCCCTGCAGGATACCAGGTAATAACGTGGCTATATACAGGAAGTACCAGGTAATAACATGGCTATATACAGGGAGTACCAGGTAATTTACATTTACATGGCTATATACAGGGAGTACCAGGTAATAACATGGCTATATACAGGGAGTACCAGGTAATAACATGGCTATATACAGGGAGTACCAGGTAATAACATGGCTATATACAGGGAGTACCAGGTAATAACATGGCTATATACAGGGAGTACCAGGTAATAACATGGCTATATACAGGGAGTACCTGGTAATAACATGGCTATATACAGGGAGTACCTGGTAATAACATGGCTATATACAGGAAGTACCAGGTAATAACATGGCTATATACAGGGAGGTAATAACATGGCTATATACAGGAAGTACCAGGTAATAACACGGCTACATACAGGAAGTACCAGGTAATAACACGGCTACATACAGGAAGTACCAGGTAATAACATGGCTATATACAGGGAGTACCAGGTAATAACACGGCTACATACAGGAAGTACCAGGTAGTAACATGGCTACACACAGGAAGTACCAGGTAATAACACGGCTACACACAGGAAGTACCAGGTAATAACACGGCTACATACAGGAAGTACCAGGTAGTAACATGGCTATAGACAGGGAGTGTCAAGTAATTGAGGTAGATATGTACATATAACTAGGAATATAGTGACAGATCAGAGTAGCAGCGTATGTGATGAGGCATACAAGTTAGTGAAAATGCAGATAGTTGAATAGTTCAAATAGCTTCCTGCACCAACTAGTCTAATGGGAAGGTAAAACCTTGTCAGTTGTACAACAACGCATTCAACCGAAATGAGTCTTCTGCATTTAACCCCTCTGACTCACAGAGTTAAGGCCTTAAAAACCCACGTTGTCGGCGCCCGGGGAGCTGTTGTTCTGAGTTAACTGCCAGCTCGGGATTTGAACCAGCGATCTTTCGGTTACCGTGGCAAAACTTAACCGCTAGGCTACCTGCCACCCTCGGGGGTAGAAGCTGTGCAGGGTCCTATTGGTTCCAGACTCACTTGCAGTGCAGAAATAGGGAACAGTCTATGACAAGCGTGGCTGGAGTCTTTGACAATCTTTTGGGCCTTCCTCTGACGCTCCCTGGTATAGAGGTCCTGGATGGCAGGAAGCTTGGCCCCAGGGACGTACTACCCTCTGTGGTGCCTTCCCCTGACACCGCCTGGTATAGAGGTCCTGGATGGCAGGAAGCTTGGCCCCAGGGACGCACTGGACCGTACTACCCTCTGTGGTGCCTTCCCTGACGCTCCCTGGTATAGAGGTCCTGGATGGCAGGAAGCTTGGCCCCAGGGACGACTGGGCCGTACTACCCTCTGTGGTGCCTTGTGGTCGGATGTCAAGCAGTCAGTCAAGACGCTCTCAATGGTGAAGAACTTTGAGGATCTGAAGGTGCCATCTTCACGTAGGTGCGAGGGGTGTGTTTGGACCACGATAGATTGTTATTGATGTGGACACTCTCGACCGCTCCACTACAGCCCGTCGATGTGAATGGGGGGGGTGTGGCTCAGCCCTCCGTTTCCTGTAGTCCACCATCAGCTCCCACTACAGCCCCGTCGATGTGAATGGGGGGGGTGTGGCTCGGCCCTCTGGGGGGTGTGGCTCAGCCCTCCGTTTCCTGTAGTCCACCATCAGCTCCACTACAGCCCCGTCGATGTGAATGGGGGGTGTGGCTCGGCCCTCCGTTTCCTGTAGTCCACCATCAGCTCCCACTACAGCCCCGTCGATGTGAATGGGGGGGGCTCGGCCCTCCGTTTCTGTAGTGCACCATCAGCTCCTTTGTCTTGCTGATGTTGAAGGGGGTTGTTGTCCTGGTACCCCACCATCAGGTCTCTGGGACACAATCATTGGGTCACGCTTTATTTTGGACAATCCGGATTTTCCATCTGTAGATGTTTACAGGATGGTCATACTATCAACAAACTACCTGTTGATAAGCAATTACTTACTAAGGTTAGGGTTAACGTTAAGGCTAGGGTTAAGATTAGGATAAGGATAAGGGTTAAGAGGTCAGGGTTAAGTTTAGGTTTAGGGTAAGGGTTAACATTAAGGCTAGGGTTAAGTTTAGGCTTAGGATAAGGGTTAAGAGGTCAGGGTTAAGTTTAGGCTTAGGATAAGGGTTAAGAGGTCAGGGTTAAGTTTAGGCTTAGGGTTAAGAGGTCAGGGTTCATGTTAAGGGTTCATGTTAAGGGTTAAGAGGTCAGGGTTCATGTTAAGGGTTAAGAGGTCAGGGTTCATGTTAAGGGTTAAGAGGTCAGGGTTCATGTTAAGGGTTAGGAGAAGGGTACGGTTAGCGCTAGTGTTAGTAGTTAGTCTATAGAGCACCTACAGATGGACAACACAAATAAAACATAAATCATTGTTGGCCTGCAGAAATAGACCAAGTCCCCTTCAGGGCAGGCTGGAGTATCTTCACACAAGGGAGGAGGAATATTTCTCCAGAAACCGTGACCATGAAGGAGACAGAGCCTGCAGAGAGGCTTCTTGAAACAATTGTGTGAAATGGGGCCTCTCTAGCAGTATGCAGCAGGAAAAAACATGACACACAAGCCTTGACATTCTGTTTTAGATCAACTTTACCAGTTCTGGTAACAAAAATAAAATGTAATGTCTGACAGTACACCCACCGCTCGCTCACGGCTCTAGCATGAAGCCTGGGAAGAGACAGAGATGTAGAGTTACTGGGAGAGAGAGTCAGATGTAGAGTTACTGGGAGAGAGAGTCAGATGTAGAGTTACTGGGAGAGAGAGTCAGATGTAGAGTTACTGGGAGAGAGAGTCAGATGTAGAGTTACTGGGAGAGAGAGTCAGATGTAGAGTTACTGGGAGAGAGAGTCAGATGTAGAGTTACTGGGAGAGAGAGTCAGATGTAGAGTTACTGGGAGAGAGAGTCAGATGTAGAGTTACTGGGAGAGAGAGTCAGAAGAGTTACTGGAGAGAGAGTCAGATGTAGGTTACTGGGGAGAGAGTCAGATGTAGAGTTAGAGAGTCAGATGTAGAGTTACTGGGAGAGAGAGTCAGATGTAGAGTTACTGGGAGAGAGTCAGATGTAGAGTTACTGGGAGAGAGAGTCAGATGTAGAGTTACTGGGATAAAGACAGAGGAAGGATTTTAAGATCCAGGCAGAGATCTCAACTCCAACATCTGGTTTCAGCTACAGGGGTAAAGGGCTGATGGCTTTCCCCTGTGGAAATACACATGTTGCTACAGGGGTAAAGGGCTGATGGCTTTCCCCTGTGGAAATACACATGTTGCTACAGGGGTAGAGGGCTGATGGCTTTCCCCTGTGGAAATACACATCTGGTTTCAGCTACAGGGGTAAAGGGCTGATGGCTTTCCCCTGTGGAAATACACATCTGTTGCTACAGCTACAGGGGTAGAGGGCTGATGGCTTTCCCCTGTGGAAATACACATCTGGTGTCAGCTACAGGGGTAGAGGGCTGATGGCTTTCCCTGTGGAAATACACATCTGGTTTCAGCTACAGGGGTAGAGGGCTGATGGCTTTCCCTGTGGAAATACACATCTGTTGCCACAGGGCTAAAGGGCTGATGGCTTTACCCTGTGGAAATACACATCTGTTCAGCTACAGGGTAAGGGCTGATGGCTTTCCCCTGTGGAAATACACATCTGTTGCTACAGGGGTAAAGGGCTGATGGCTTTCCCCTGTGGAAATACACATCTGGTTTCAGCTACAGGGGTAAAGGGCTGATGGCTTTCCCCTGTGGAAATACACATCTGGTTTCAGCTACAGGGGTAAAGGGCTGATGGCTTTCCCCTGTGGAAATACACATCTGGTTTCAGCTACAGGGCTAAAGGGCTGATGGCTTTCCCTGTGGAAATACACATCTGGTTTTCAGCTACAGGGCTAAAGGGCTGATGGCTTTCCCTGTGGAAATACACATCTGGTTTCAGCTACAGGGGTAAAGGGCTGATGGCTTTCCCCTGTGGAAATACACATCTGGTTTCAGCTACAGGGGTAGAGGGCTGATGGCTTTCCCCTGTGGAAATACACATCTGGTTTCAGCTACAGGGGTAGAGGGCTGATGGCTTTCCCCTGTGGAAATACACATCTGTTGCTACAGGGGTAAAGGGCTGATGGCTTTCCCCTGTGGAAATACACGTTGCTACAGGGGTAAAGGGCTGATGGCTTTCCCCTGTGGAAATACACATGTTGCTACAGGGCTAAAGGGCTGATGGCTTTCCCCTGTGGAAATACACATCTGGTTTCAGCTACAGGGGTAGAGGGCTGATGGCTTTCCCCTGTGGAAATACACATCTGTTGCTACAGGGGTAAAGGGCTGATGGCTTTCCCCTGTGGAAATACACATGTTGCTACAGGGGTAAAGGGCTGATGGCTTTCCCCTGTGGAAATACACATCTGGTTTCAGCTACAGGGGTAAAGGGCTGATGGCTTTCCCCTGTGGAAATAGACATGTTGCTACAGGGGTAAAGGGCTGATGGCTTTCCCCTGTGGAAATACACATCTGTTGCTACAGGGGTAAAGGGCTGATGGCTTTCCCCTGTGGAAATACACATGTTGCTACAGGGCTAAAGGGCTGATGGCTTTCCCCTGTGGAAATACACATCTGTTGCTACAGGGCTAAAGGGCTGATGGCTTTCCCCTGTGGAAATACACATCTGTTGCTACAGGGGTAGAGGGCTGATGGCTTTCCCCTGTGGAAATACACATGTTGCTACAGGGCTAAAGGGCTGATGGCTTTCCCCTGTGGAAATACACATCTGGTTTCAGCTACAGTGCTAAAGGGCTGATAGCTTTCCCCTGTGGAAATACACATCTGGTTTCAGCTACAGGGGTAAGGGCTGATGGCTTTCCCCTGTGGAAATACACATCTGGTTTCAGCTACAGTGCTAAAGGGCTGATAGCTTTCCCCTGTGGAAATACACATGTTGCTACAGGGCTAAAGGGCTGATGGCTTTCCCCTGTGGGAATACACATCTGGTTTCAGCTACAGGGCTAAAGGGCTGATGGCTTTCCCCTGTGGAAATACACATCTGGTTTCAGCTACAGGGGTAAGGGCTGATGGCTTTCCCCTGTGGAAATACACATCTGGTTTCAGCTACAGGGTAAAGGGCTGATGGCTTTCCCTGTGGAAATACACATCTGGTTTCAGCTACAGGGGTAAAGGGCTGATGGCTTTCCCCTGTGGAAATACACATCTGGTTTCAGCTACAGGGGTAGAGGGCTGATGGCTTTCCCCTGTGGAAATACACATCTGGTTTCAGCTACAGGGGTAAAGGGCTGATGGCTTTCCCCTGTGGAAATACACATCTGGTTTCAGCTACAGGGGTAGAGGGCTGATGGCTTTCTCCTGTGGAAATACACATCTGTTGCTACAGCTACAGGGGTAAAGGGCTGATGGCTTTCCCCTGTAGAAATACACATCTGGTTTCAGCTACAGGGCTAAAGGGCTGATGGCTTTCCCCTGTGGAAATACACATCTGTTGCTACAGGGCTAAAGGGCTGATGGCTTTCCCCTGTGGAAATACACATCTGGTTTCAGCTACAGGGGTAGAGGGCTGATGGCTTTCCCCTGTGGAAATACACATCTGTTGCTACAGGGGTAAAGGGCTGATGGCTTTCCCCTGTGGAAATACACATCTGGTTTCAGCTACAGGGCTAAAGGGCTGATGGCTTTCCCCTGTAGAAATACACATCTGGTTTCAGCTACTAATGCAGGCCAATCATCATCAAGATTGGTGTGGAAGAACTTGACTGGCCTGCACAGAGCCCTGACCTCAACTCTATCGAACCCTAACCCTAACCCGTAATGCAGGCCAATCATCATCAAGATTGGTGTGGAAGAACTTGACTGGCCTGCACAGAGCCCTGACCTCAACTCCATCGAACCCTAACCCGTAATGCAGGCCAATCATCGTCATGTTTGGTATTGTGTTTCAGTGAGTTGTAAAAATGTCTCTGAGAACTCGGCTGAATTCCCTGTATTGAAGGTCAGCTAAGTTAACCCAGCCTACTTAACGTTACTATCTCGGTATTAGAAGTTGTTTTGTTATCATTAGCAGTCTATTATCAGGTAAAAACATATGCTTATTAGGATCTGCAGAGAAGAATTGGAGAAACTCCCCAAATAAAGGTGTGCCAAGCTTGTGGCGTCGTACCCAAGAAGACTCCAGGCTATAGGTCGCTGCCAAAGGTGCTTCAACAAAGTAATGCGTAAATAAGTTTAAATAGAAATTAACAACCATTTCTGAATACCACATAATGACAAAGCAAACACTGGTTGTGTGTGTAGATTGATGAGGGTGGGAAAAAAGTAATTTTAGAATAAGGCTGTAACATAAAAATGTGGAAAAGTCAAGGAGTCTGAATACCTTCCCCAAGGCCCTGTATCTCTGACCAATAGACTGTATTCCCAGTCATGTAGTGTATATCTGTGACCAACAGACTGTATTCCCAGTCATGTAGTGTATATCTGTGACCGACAGACTGTATTCCCAGTCATGTATCTGTGACCAACAGACTGTATTCCCAGTCATGTATCTGTGACCAACAGACTGTATTCCCAGTCATGTAGTGTATATCTGTGACCAACAGACTGTATTCCCAGTCATGTAGTGTATATCTGTGACCGACAGGCTGTATTCCCAGTCATGTAGTGTATATCTGTGACCGACAGACTGTATTCCCAGTCATGTAGTGTATATCTGTGACCAACAGACTGTATTCCCAGTCATGTAGTGTATATCTGTGACCAACAGACTGTATTCCCAGTCATGTAGTGTATATCTGTGACCAACAGACTGTATTCCCAGTCATGTAGTGTATATCTGTGACCAACAGACTGTATTCCCAGTCATGTGAAACCCATAAATTAAGGCCTAATTTCTTTATTTCAATTGATTGATTTCCTTATATAAAAACTGTAACATTGAAATTGTTGCATTTTGCGATTAATATTTTTTGTTCAGTGTAGTAAGAAATACTCAAATTGACCCCCCCCCCCCGCCCCCCCAACATTTCCAAAGATGTAAACCAATGTGATCACATAAACAGCGAGTTCATTGTATGTTACATGACTAAGTTCACATTCCTATTCTACGACGCCTCAAAAACAAATCAATCATGAACACACCTTATAACGACTAACCTATGGAAAGGACCCAGCCAACGCCACACAGCAGTCTGGAAAAAAACTGGTTTTTACATGCTTATAAAGGTTCACCGTGACTTGGGAGACAAGATAATCCACTAAACCATAACGTGCTTAAATAACTGGAATAACCACTTAAAGAAGGCTGTACAACACACGCCCCAGTACATTTGAAAGTTATTTTTGTCATGGGTGAATTAAATCATGCGATTAGCCACATGATCAGGTTCATTTGATTAGGTGAAACCAGAGCGACGTCAGAATCAGTGCAGGAGCCTAGTTCTGCCCTCAAGACTTCAGACGTAGAACTTGAAACGCTAAAACGTGGATACAGGCAGACCGTAACTGCCAAGTTAACTTGTCTGCAGCGTAATATGGCTACTAGCCCTGTAGACCAGAACATGTTGTCTAATGCATATGGCTACTAGCCCTGTAGACCAGAACATGTCTAATGCATATGGCTACTAGCCCTGTAGACCAGAACATGTTGTCTAATGCATATGGCTACTAGCCCTGTAGACCAGAACATGTCTAATGCATATGGCTACTAGCCCTGTAGACCAGAACATGTTGTCTAATGCATATGGCTACTAGCCCTGTAGACCAGAACATGTTGTCTAATGCATATGGCTACTAGCCCTGTAGACCAGAACATGTCTAATGCATATGGCTACTAGCCCTGTAGACCAGAACATGTTGTCTAATGCATATGGCTACTAGCGCTGTAGACCAGAACATGTTGTCTAATGCATATGGCTACTAGCCCTGTAGACTAAAACATGTTGTCTAATGCATATGGCTACTAGCCCTGTAGACCAGAACATGTTGTCTAATGCATATGGCTACTAGCCCTGTAGACCAGAACATGTTGTCTAATGCATATGGCTACTAGCCCTGTAGACCAGAACATGTTGTCTAATGCATATGGCTACTAGCCCTGTAGACTAGAACATGTTGTCTAATGCATATGGCTACTAGCCCTGTAGACTAGAACATGTTGTCTAATGCATATGGCTACTAGCCCTGTAGACCAGAACATGTTGTCTAATGCATATGGCTACTAGCCCTGTAGACCAGAACATGTTGTCTAATGCATATAGACCAGGCTACTAGCCCTGTAGACCAGAACATGTCTAATGCATATGGCTACTAGCCCTGTAGACCAGAACATGTTGTCTAATGCATATGGCTACTAGCCCTGTAGACCAGAACATGTTGTCTAATGCATATGGCTACTAGCCCTGTAGACCAGAACATGTTGTCTAATGCATATGGCTACTAGCCCTGTAGACTAGAACATGTTGTCTAATACATATGGCTACTAGCCCTGTAGACTAGACCAGAACAGGTTGTCTAATGCATATGGCTACTAGCCCTGTAGACTAGAACATGTTGTCTAATACATATGGCTACTAGCCCTGTAGACCAGAACAGGTTGTCTAATGCATATGGCTACTAGCCCTGTAGACCAGAACATGTTGTCTAATGCATATGGCTACTAGCCCTGTAGACCAGAACATGTTGTCTAATGCATATGGCTACTAGCCCTGTAGACCAGAACATGTTGTCTAATGCATATGGCTACTAGCCCTGTAGACCAGAACATGTCTAATGCATATGGCTACTAGCCCTGTAGACTAGAACATGTCTAATGCATATGGCTACTAGCCCTGTAGACCAGAACATGTGTTATCTAATGCATATGGCTACTAGCCCTGTAGACCAGAACATGTTGTCTAATGCATATGGCTACTAGCCCTGTAGACTAGAACATGTTGTCTAATGCATATGGCTACTAGCCCTGTAGACTAGAACATGTTGTCTAATGCATATGGCTACTAGCTAGCCCTGTAGACCAGAACATGTTGTCTAATGCATATGGCTACTAGCCCTGTAGACCAGAACATGTTGTCTAATGCATATGGCTACTAGCCCTGTAGACCAGAACATGTTGTCTAATGCATATGGCTACTAGCCCTGTAGACCAGAACATGTTGTCTAATGCATATGGCTACTAGCCCTGTAGACCAGAACATGTTGTCTAATGCATATGGCTACTAGCCCTGTAGACCAGAACATGTGTTGTCTAATGCATATGGCTACTAGCTAGCCCTGTAGACCAGAACATGTGCTGTCTAATGCATATGGCTACTAGCCCTGTAGACCAGAACATGTTGTCTAATGCATATGGCTACTAGCCCTGTAGACCAGAACATGTTGTCTAATGCATATGGCTACTAGCCCTGTAGACCAGAACATGTTGTCTAATGCATATGGCTACTAGCCCTGTAGACCAGAACATGTTGTCTAATGCATATGGCTACTAGCCCTGTAGACCAGAACATGTGTTGTCTAATGCATATGGCTACTAGCCCTGTAGACCAGAACATGTTGTCTAATGCATATGGCTACTAGCCCTGTAGACCAGAACATGTCTAATGCATATGGCTACTAGCCCTGTAGACCAGAACATGTTGTCTAATACATATGGCTACTAGCCCTGTAGACCAGAACATGTTGTCTAATGCATATGGCTACTAGCCCTGTAGACCAGAACATGTGTTATCTAATGCATATGGCTACTAGCCCTGTAGACCAGAACATGTTGTCTAATGCATATGGCTACTAGCCCTGTAGACCAGAACATGTTGTCTAATGCATATGGCTACTAGCCCTGTAGACTAGAACATGTTGTCTAATGCATATGGCTACTAGCCCTGTAGACTAGAACATGTGTTATCTAATGCATATGGCTACTAGCCCTGTAGACTAGAACATGTTGTCTAATGCATATGGCTACTAGCCCTGTAGACCAGAACATGTTGTCTAATGCATATGGCTACTAGCCCTGTAGACTAGAACATGTTGTCTAATGCATATGGCTACTAGCCCTGTAGACCAGAACATGTTGTCTAATGCATATGGCTACTAGCCCTGTAGACCAGAACATGTTGTCTAATGCATATGGCTACTAGCCCTGTAGACCAGAACATGTTGTCTAATGCATATGGCTACTAGCCCTGTAGACCAGAACATGTTGTCTAATGCATATGGCTACTAGCCCTGTAGACTAGAACATGTTGTCTAATGCATATGGCTACTAGCTAGCCCTGTCTAAGACCAGAACAGAACATGTTGTCTAATGCATATGGCTACTAGCTAGCCCTGTAGACCAGAACATGCTATCTAATGCATTTGGCTACTAGCCCTGTAGACCAGAACATGTTGTCTAATGCATATGGCTACTAGCTAGCCCTGTAGACCAGAACATGTGTTATCTAATGCATTTGGCTACTAGCCCTGTAGACCAGAACATGTTGTCTAATGCATATGGCTACTAGCCCTGTAGACCAGAACATGTTGTCTAATGCATATGGCTACTAGCCCTGTAGACTAGAACATGTTGTCTAATGCATATGGCTACTAGCCCTGTAGACCAGAACATGTTGTCTAATGCATATGGCTACTAGCCCTGTAGACCAGAACATGTTGTCTAATGCATATGGCTACTAGCTAGCCCTGTAGACTAGAACATGTTGTCTAATGCATATGGCTACTAGCTAGCCCTGTAGACCAGAACATGTTGTCTAATGCATATGGCTACTAGCCCTGTAGACCAGAACATGTTGTCTAATGCATATGGCTACTAGCTAGCCCTGTAGACCAGAACATGTTGTCTAATGCATATGGCTACTAGCCCTGTAGACTAGAACATGTTGTCTAATGCATATGGCTACTAGCCCTGTAGACCAGAACATGTGCTGTCTAATGCATATGGCTACTAGCCCTGTAGACTAGAACATGTTGTCTAATGCATATGGCTACTAGCCCTGTAGACCAGAACAGGTTGTCTAATGCATATGGCTACTAGCCCTGTAGACTAGAACATGTTGTCTAATGCATATGGCTACTAGCTAGCCCTGTAGACCAGAACATGTTGTCTAATGCATATGGCTACTAGCCCTGTAGACCAGAACATGTTGTCTAATGCATATGGCTACTAGCCCTGTAGACCAGAACATGTTGTCTAATGCATATGGCTACTAGCCCTGTAGACTAGAACATGTTGTCTAATGCATATGGCTACTAGCTAGCCCTGTAGACCAGAACATGTGTTGTCTAATGCATATGGCTACTAGCTAGCCCTGTAGACCAGAACATGTGCTGTCTAATGCATATGGCTACTAGCCCTGTAGACCAGAACATGTTGTCTAATGCATATGGCTACTAGCCCTGTAGACCAGAACATGTTGTCTAATGCATATGGCTACTAGCCCTGTAGACCAGAACATGTTGTCTAATGCATATGGCTACTAGCCCTGTAGACCAGAACATGTGTTGTCTAATGCATATGGCTACTAGCCCTGTAGACCAGAACATGTTGTCTAATGCATATGGCTACTAGCCCTGTAGACCAGAACATGTCTAATGCATATGGCTACTAGCCCTGTAGACCAGAACATGTTGTCTAATACATATGGCTACTAGCCCTGTAGACCAGAACATGTTGTCTAATGCATATGGCTACTAGCCCTGTAGACCAGAACATGTTGTCTAATGCATATGGCTACTAGCCCTGTAGACTAGAACATGTTGTCTAATGCATATGGCTACTAGCCCTGTAGACTAGAACATGTGTTATCTAATGCATATGGCTACTAGCCCTGTAGACTAGAACATGTTGTCTAATGCATATGGCTACTAGCCCTGTAGACTAGAACATGTTGTCTAATGCATATGGCTACTAGCCCTGTAGACCAGAACATGTGTTGTCTAATGCATATGGCTACTAGCCCTGTAGACTAGAACATGTTGTCTAATGTATATGGCTACTAGCCCTGTAGACCATAACATGTGTTGTCTAATGCATATGGCTACTAGCCCTGTAGACTAGAATATGTTGTCTAATGCATATGGCTACTAGCCCTGTAGACCAGAACATGTTATCTAATGCATATGGCTACTACCCCTGTAGACTAGAACATGTTGTCTAATGCATATGGCTACTAGCCCTGTAGACCAGAAGATGTTGTCTAATGCATATGGCTACTAGCCCTGTAGACTAGAACATGTTGTCTAATGCATATGGCTACTAGCCCTGTAGACCAGAACATGTTGTCTAATGCATATGGCTACTAGCCCTGTAGACTAGAACATGTTGTCTAATGCATATGGCTACTAGCCCTGTAGACCAGAACATGTTGTCTAATGCATATGGCTACTAGCCCTGTAGACCAGAACATGTTGTCTAATGCATATGGCTACTAGCCCTGTAGACCAGAACATGTTGTCTAATGCATATGGCTACTAGCCCTGTAGACCAGAACATGTTGTCTAATGCATATGGCTACTAGCCCTGTAGACCAGAACATGTTGTCTAATGCATATGGCTACTAGCCCTGTAGACTAGAACATGTTGTCTAATGCATATGGCTACTAGCTAGCCCTGTAGACCAGAACATGTGTTGTCTAATGCATATGGCTACTAGCTAGCCCTGTAGACCAGAACATGTGCTATCTAATGCATTTGGCTACTAGCCCTGTAGACCAGAACATGTTGTCTAATGCATATGGCTACTAGCTAGCCTGTAAACCAGAACATGTGTTATCTAATGCATTTGGCTACTAGCCCTGTAGACCAGAACATGTTGTCTAATGCATATGGCTACTAGCCCTGTAGACCAGAACATGTTGTCTAATGCATATGGCTACTAGCCCTGTAGCCTAGAACATGTTGTCTAATGCATATGGCTACTAGCCCTGTAGACCAGAACATGTTGTCTAATGCATATGGCTACTAGCCCTGTAGACCAGAACATGTTGTCTAATGCATATGGCTACTAGCTAGCCCTGTAGACTAGAACATGTTGTCTAATGCATATGGCTACTAGCTAGCCCTGTAGACTAGAACATGTTGTCTAATGCATATGGCTACTAGCTAGCCCTGTAGACCAGAACATGTTGTCTAATGCATATGGCTACTAGCCCTGTAGACCAGAACATGTTGTCTAATGCATATGGCTACTAGCTAGCCCTGTAGACCAGAACATGTTGTCTAATGCATATGGCTACTAGCCCTGTAGACTAGAACATGTTGTCTAATGCATATGGCTACTAGCCCTGTAGACCAGAACATGTGCTGTCTAATGCATATGGCTACTAGCCCTGTAGACTAGAACATGTTGTCTAATGCATATGGCTACTAGCCCTGTAGACCAGAACATGTTGTCTAATGCATATGGCTACTAGCCCTGTAGACTAGAACATGTTGTCTAATGCATATGGCTACTAGCCCTGTAGACTAGAACATGTTGTCTAATGCATATGGCTACTAGCCCTGTAGACCAGAACATGTTGTCTAATGCATATGGCTACTAGCCCTGTAGACTAGAACATGTTGTCTAATGCATATGGCTACTAGCCCTGTAGACCAGAACATGTTGTCTAATGCATATGGCTACTAGCCCTGTAGACCAGAACATGTTGTCTAATGCATATGGCTACTAGCTAGCCCTGTAGACTAGAACATGTTGTCTAATGCATATGGCTACTAGCTAGCCCTGTAGACTAGAACATGTTGTCTAATGCATATGGCTACTAGCTAGCCCTGTAGACCAGAACATGTTGTCTAAT
The DNA here is from genome assembly GCF_034236695.1 of Oncorhynchus nerka. NCBI lineage: Eukaryota > Metazoa > Chordata > Actinopteri > Salmoniformes > Salmonidae > Oncorhynchus > Oncorhynchus nerka. Next base: position 84,128,618 of record NC_088397.1, read on the forward strand.
GCATATGGCTACTAGCCCTGTAGACCAGAACATGTTGTCTAATGCATATGGCTACTAGCTAGCCCTGTAGACCAGAACATGTTGTCTAATGCATATGGCTACTAGCCCTGTAGACTAGAACATGTTGTCTAATGCATATGGCTACTAGCCCTGTAGACCAGAACATGTGCTGTCTAATGCATATGGCTACTAGCCCTGTAGACTAGAACATGTTGTCTAATGCATATGGCTACTAGCCCTGTAGACCAGAACATGTTGTCTAATGCATATGGCTACTAGCCCTGTAGACTAGAACATGTTGTCTAATGCATATGGCTACTAGCCCTGTAGACTAGAACATGTTGTCTAATGCATATGGCTACTAGCCCTGTAGACCAGAACATGTTGTCTAATGCATATGGCTACTAGCCCTGTAGACCAGAACATGTTGTCTAATGCTTTCACTTATACATTCATTTTAAATGAATTGTCTGATTGTTTTGAAGCATTGACAGGATGCCTTTCCCAGTGACTCATGCCCAGTCTAGGCTACAGTGGAAGAACAGGACACAGAGTAGACTGTAAATACTGTGCTGTCTATTCTCCCAATCACACCTGAAGCAGTCTCCCCTTCCATGTACTGTAGCCTACAGTACAGTTATGAAATTGTACTGGGCCATGAGTTGTGAGGGGAGATCAGAGTAAAAACTGGGCGTTTTCTTTCTCTAAAATGTACAAACTCATCCATCATCTGATCTCACATACTTGTGTGGTCAGCAAGCTAACTAGTAGTCATGGGACACAACATTGGAAGTCTGTATTAGTTGGGCTACTTGAGGTGTGCATTATTCTGGAGGACGGCGACGGAAAATAACCCTACCACGATAAAGCCGGCTTTACCAAAATGCAAAGGCAAATGAATTCTCTCGATTAACTCTACTTGATGTAAAGTGAAATGTGTCCTTCGCTATCAAATAAACATCTGAAACCAACTTTAGTCCGAACCGCACCACATTCCGTGTTTCCATTCAACCACAAACTTCAGGCCTAAACAGCCCACTGAATCTACCACAGTCCACACAGACGGGGAGTATTTCGGTTCCAAAGCTAACTAACTAACTAACTAACTAACTAACTCATTTAACTAACTTGTTTCCAGAGAGCATAACTCACTGAGCTGCCTCTAGCTAAACATCCTTAGTTACTAAGTTACAGGGACAAAAACGTAAACAACAACAAGCTAACGTTAGCTAGCAAGGTAACTATTAGGTAATACTTCCCAATGTTGACAATATGAGGTTGTTGTTTTTTGAAGTTTTTACAGAACTACAAATATAACTTCGAAATTAATACCATTACAATAAGCGAAATTGCTTTGCTTAATTAAAAAAGTTAGTTGAAGTGCCGTGCTAAAATTAGCGTTAGCTAGCTACTTGGTTAGCTCTGCAGCTAGCTACAGAAAACAGCTTTAAAACAACTCGTCTGATAATGATCATTTCAGCAAAATACAATATACAATTCTCGTCTTTAACTTACACAACGCTTCTGGAGATCATCCACGACACCATCTTTCCCAGATCGAGGTTAGCTGAGAGGCAGAAGAGAGAGACAGGGCCCAGGGACTGGAGGGGTAAACGGGTACACCGGGTGGTGATGGTAGACACCGTAAACACCGGTAACAAGTTAATAACTACGAGCGATCTTCTCAAACATGTCCGTGAACTTTGGGAGAAAAAAAAAACGAACGTGTTGTTTCACAAATCTAAGTTAAAAGCGAGAGGTTACGATTTAGCCAGCTATGTTTAAATTATGTTTTATTAAAGCTTGTCCAACTCTTCTTTGGGTCCAACTCTTCTTTGGGTCCAACTCTCCTTTGGGTCCAACTCTCCTTTGGGTCCAACTCTCCTTTGGGTCCAACTCTCCTTTGGGTCCAACTCTTCTTTGGGTCCAACTCTCCTTTGGGTCAAACTCTCCTTTGGGTCAAACTCTCCTTCGGGTCCAACTCCTTCACCTCTCTTCTGTCTGTACTCCGCAGGCAGGAAGGAGATCCACACCAGGCGACCTGAGATCAGATAGACCTTCCTCCTGCTTTATCTCATTGGACAGAAGTGCCTGTTTACACCAATGCCGCATAACTATTGGCTAGTGAAGATGGTCCATGTGAAATACCGATGAAATATCATACTCAACTCTGATTGGTGTAGATTCGATGCGTGGCGAGTATGAACCAATCACGGTAAAAAGCGTTGAGAATAGTATTGTTGCTTTACAAATACGCTGTTGTTGCAAGGAAGTACTGTCAAATAATAACCTCAACGGTTGGCAGTGATTTATTTAAAAATAGACAACACCTTTATTTAACCAGGTAAGCTAGTTGAGAACAAGTTCTCATTTGCAACTGCGACCTGGCCAAGATAAAGCATAGCAGTGCGACACATAGAACAACACAGAGTTACACATGGAATAAACAAAACATACAGTAGAAAAAAATAGAAAAAATAAAACAAAAAGTTTATATACAGTGAGTGCAAATGAGGTAAGATAAGGGAGTTAAGGCAATAAATAGGCCATGGTGACGAAGTAATTACAATATAGCAATTAAACACTTGAATGGTAGATGTGCAGAAGATGAATGTGAGATAATGGGGTGCAAAAGAGCAAGATAAATAAATAAATACAGTATGGGGATGAGGTAGATAGATGGGCTGTTTACAGATGGGCTATGCACAGGTGCAGTGATCTGTGAGCTGCTCTGACAGCTGATGCTTAAAGCTAGTGAGGAAGATGTGAGTCTCCAGCTTCAGTGATTTTTGCAGTTCGTTCCAGTCATTGGCAGCAGAGAACTGTGCAAACTGGAAGGAAAGGCGACCAAAGGAGGAATTGGCTTTGGGGGTGACCAGTGAGATATACCTGCTGGAGCGCGTGCTATGAGTGGGTGCTGCTATGGTGACCAGTGAGCTGAGATAAGGCGGGGCTTTACCTAGCTAGACTTGTAGATAACCTGTAGCCAGTGGGTTTGGCGACAAGTATGAAGCGAGGAACAGCCAATGAGAGCATACAGGTCGCAGTGGTGGTAGTGTATGGGGCTTTGGTGACAAAACGGATGGCACTGTGATAGACTGCATCAATTTGTTGAGTAGAGTATTGGAGGCTATTTTATAGATGACATCGCGAAGTCGAGGATCGGTAGGATGGTCAGTTTTACGAGGGTATGTTTGGCAGCATGAGTGAAGGATGCTTTGTTGCGATATAGGAAGCCGATTCTAGATTTAATTTTGGATTGGAGATGCTTAATGTGAGTCTGGAAGGAGAGTTTACAGTCTAACCAGACACCTAGGTATTTGTAGTTGTCCACCTATTCTAAGTCAGAACCGTCCCAGTAGTGATGTTGGACAGGCGGGCAGGTGCGGGCAGCGATCGGTTGAAGAGCATGCATTTAGTTTTACTTGCATTTAAGAGCAGTTGGAGGCCACGGAAGGAGAGTTGTATGGCATTGAAGCTCGTCTGGAGGTTAGTTAACAGTGTCCAAAGAGGGGCCAGAAGTATACAGAATGGTGTCGTCTGCGTAGAGGTGGATCAGAGAATCACCAGCAGCAAGAGCGACATCATTGATGTATACAGAGAAGAGAGTCAGCCCGAGAATAGAACCCTGTGTCACCCCCATAGAGACTGGCAGAGGTCCGGACAACAGGCTGATTTGACACACTGAACTCTATCAGAGAAGTAGTTGGTAAACCAGGAGAGGCAATCATTTGAGAAACCAAGGCTGTCGAGTCTGCCAAAAATAATGTGGTTTGATTGACAGAGTCGAAACCCTTGGCCAGATCAATGAATACGGCTGCACAGTAATGTGTCTTATCGATGGCGGTTATGATGTCGTTTAGGACCTTGAGCGTGGCTGAGGTGCACCCATGACCAGCTCTGAAACCAGATTGCATAGCGGAGAAGGAGAAGGTAATCTGGTGGGATTAGTTTTCATTTTCAGAGAGATAAAGAGTCACAACACAGAGAGAAACCTAATATCTGTTATCATGGATAAATATATGTGTATAACTATATGCTCTGGCGAGCACACTGCATCTCATAGCTTCACTTTTTCATTTCTCAGCACAATTGGCCCAGCATCTTCCGTGTTAGGGTTTGGCCGGGGTAGGCTGTCAATGTAAATAAGAATTTGTTCTTAACTGACTTGCCTAGTTATATATATATATTGATTCATTTCATGCCCTGTGCTATAAAGTATTATCTCTTATACAACACCGTACAAAGTCCAACAACAAAACCATTTGAGATATTGATCCGTATCATAGGGTTTAAATTATATTATGATATACGCAGTAGAGTAGATCAATAACTCGTTAACATGGTGATTACTACAATCACAAAAACAAAGTGTCAGGTTTCTGATGAACCGTACTATTGTGTTCTGGTCAGTAACCTACAGATGGGAGACCAGAGAAAAAGCAGACCACTGGGAGCCTCCCGTCCCATGCAGTGCATTTAGTCTGTGAACAGGGGAAAGCCCACAGTGTATTTCAGCTATTTTATTAAAGAGAGAAAACATATACAGTGACATCGAAAATAATTTTGCACGCCCAATTTTTCAGTTTTTGATTTGTTAAAAAAGTTTGAAATATCCAATAAATGTCGTTCCACTTCATGATTGTGTCCCACTTGTTGTTGATTCTTTACAAAAAAATACAGTTTTATATCTTTATATCTTTATGTTTGAAGCCTGAAATGTGTCAAAAGGTCGCAAAGTTCAAGGGGGCCGAATACTTTCGCAAGGCACTGTACATGTCCACTCCACTCTACAGTGAAGTAAACCCCAGCACACCATCCCGTTGCACATGATCTAATCCAATCAACCCCAGCTACAGGAGACGTTCTCCAAATGCACTGCAGAGGACTAATGTAATAAGAGACCATTGTATTAACCCAAATGGGCTTTCTTCCAAGGTCTTTAGTGAGCTATACATTAGCTCACAATGCTCTACTACTAATACACAGTAGTGGCCTGCTAACTTGTATCGTGATAGCCCCTTGTCGGAAAATATAGATGTCTTTCTATTTAGTAAATGGTAATGTCCAAGAATGTAGGCAGTCTAACGGCCCACGATGATATAGCAACATTAGCAGGACTAAACAGACTAAATTCAGTGGCACAGTGTTCATCACAGTATATTCACTATATCCTCATGTCATATCATGTAGAATGCATCTGGCATCTGGCATCTGATAGAATCTGTGGATTGAACTGTGGACTCCATCCACACAGTGGCAAGAAAACGTATGTGAACCTTTTGGTAATACCTGGATTTCTGCATTAATTGGTCATCAAATTTCATCTGATTTCCATCCACTGGGATTGTCTGCCTCTAACCCTATTACAGGGGCTGAGTCACTGGCTTACTGGTGCTCTTCCATGCCATCCCTAGGAGGGGGTGCATCACTTGAGTGGGTTGAGTCACTGACGTGATCTTCCTGTCTGGGTCGGCACCCCACCTTGGGTTCGTGCCATGGCGGAGATCTTTGTGGGCTATACTCGGCCTTGTCTCAGGATGGTAAGTTGGTGGTTGAAGATATCCCTCTAGTGGTGTGGGGGCTGTGCTTTGGCAAAGTGGGTGGGGTTATATCCTGCCTGTTTGGCCCTGTCCGGGGGGGTATCATCGGATGGAGCCACAGTGTCTCCTGACCCCTCCTGTCTCAGCCTCCAGTATTTATGCTGTAGTAGTTTATGTGTCGGGGGGCTAGGGTCAGTCTGTTATATCTGGAGGACTTCTCCTGTCTTATCCGGTGTCCTATGTGAATTTAAGTATGCTCTCTCTAATTCTCTATTTCTTTCTTTCTCTCTCTCGGAGGACCTGAGCCCTAGGACCATGCCCCAGGACTACCTGGCATGATGACTTCTGGCTGTCCCCAGTCCACCTGGTCATGCTGCTGCTCCAGTTTCAACTGTTCTGCCTGAGGCTATGGAACCCTGACCTGTTCACCGGACGTGCTACCTGTCCTAGACCTGCTGTTTTCAACTCTCTAGAAACAGCAGGAGCGGTATATATACTCTTAATGATCGGCTATGAAAAGCCAACTGACATTTACTCCTGAGATGCTGACTTGTTGCTCAATCGGCAACTACTGTGATTATTATTATTTGACCATGCTGGTCATTTATGAACATTTGAACATCTTGGCCATGTTCTGTTATAATCTCCACCCGGCACAGCCAGAAGAGGACTGGCCACCCCACATAGCCTGGTTCCTCTCTAGGTTTCTTCCTAGGTTTTGTCCTTTCTAGGGAGTTTTTCCTAGCCACCGTGCTTCTACACCTGCATTGCTTGCTGTTTGGGGATTTGGGCTGGATTTCTGTACAGCACTTTGAGATATCAGCTGATGTAAGAAGGGCTTTATAAATGAATTTGATTTGATCTAAGTCACAACAATAGGCAAACACAGCCTGTTTAAACTAATAACACACAAACAATTATACGTTTTCACGTCTTTATTGAACCTACCATGTAAACATTCACTGTGCAGGGTGGGAACAAGTATGTGAACCCTTGGATTTAATAACTCATTTGGCAGCAATAACCTCAACCAAACGTTTTCTGTAGTTGCGGATCAGACCTGCACAACGGTCGGGAAGAATTTAGGAAAATTCCTCTTTACAAACCTGTAAAATTCCTCTTTACAAACCTGTAAAATTCCTCTTTACAAACCTGTAAAATTCCTCTTTACAAACCTGTAAAATTCCTCTTTACAAACCTGTAAAATTCCTCTTTACAAACCTGTAAAATTCCTCTTTACAAATCTGTAAAATTCCTCTTTACAAACCTGTAAAATTCCTCTTTACAAACCTGTAAAATTCCTCTTTACAAACCTGTAAAATTCCTCTTTACAAACCTGTAAAATTCCTCTTTACAAACCTGTAAAATTCCTCTTTACAAACCTGTAAAATTCCTCTTTACAAATCTGTAAAATTCCTCTTTACAAACCTGTAAAATTCCTCTTTACAAACCTGTAAAATTCCTCTTTACAAACCTGTAAAATTCCTCTTTACAAACCTGTAAAATTCCTCTTTACAAACCTGTAAAATTCCTCTTTACAAACCTGTAAAATTCCTCTTTACAAACCTGTAAAATTCCTCTTTACAAACCTGTAAAATTCCTCTTTACAAACCTGTAAAATTCCTCTTTACAAACCTGTTTCAGTTCAGCAATATCCTTGAGATGTCTGATGTGAACCGCTCTCTCGATGTCATGCCACAGCATCTCAATCCAGAAGGCCTATTTTCTTCTGTTGAAGCCATTCTGTTGTTGATTTAATTCTGCGTTTTGGGTCGTTGTCCTGTTGCATCATCAAACTTCTGTTGAGATTCAATTGGCGGACAGATTTCATTCTCCTGCAAAATGTCCTAATAAACTTGGGAATTAGTTTTTTTGTCGATGACAGCAAGCGTTCCAGGTCCTGAGGCAGCAAAGCAGCACCAAACCATGATGCTCCCTCCACCAGACTTTACGGTTGGGAGGAGGTTTTGATGTTGGTGTGCTGTGCTTTTTCTTCTCCACATAGTGTTGTGTGTTCCTTCCAAACAACTCATCTGTAGTTTCATCTGTCCACAGAATATTTTGCCAGTAGCGCTGTGGAACATCCAGGTGCTCTTTTGCGAACTACAGACGTGCAGCAATGTTTTATTTGGACAGCAGTGGCTTCTTCCGTGGCGTCCTCCCATGAACACCGTTCTTGTTTAGTGTTTTACGTATCGTAGACTCGTCAACAGAGATGTTAGTATGCAAGTCTTTAACTGACACAGTAAGATTCTTCTTAACCTCATTGAGCATTCTGCGCTGTACTCTGGCAGACATCTTTCACTTACGGCCACTCCTAGGGAGAGTAGCAACAGAGCTGGACTTTCTCCATTTATAGACCATTTCTAGACAACGTCAAGGCTTTTAGAGATACTTTTGTAACACTTTCCAGCTTTATGCAAGTCGACAATTCTTAATCTTAGGTCTTCTGAGATCTCTTTTGTTCGAGGCATGGTACACATCAGGCAATGCTTCTTGTGAACAGCAAACTAACATTTTGTGAGTGTTTTTTATAGGGCAGGGCAGCTCTAACCAACGTCTCCAATCTCATCTCATTGATTGGACTCCAGGTTAGCTGACTCCTGACTCCAAATAGCTTTTGGAGAAGTCATTAGCCTAGGGGGGTTCACGTACTTTTCCCAACCTACACTGTGAATGTTTAAATGTTGTATTCAATATAGACAAAAATAATTTGTGTGTTATTAGTTCAATCGCACGGTGTTTGTCTGTTGTTGTGACTTAGATGAAGATCAGATCTACATTTTATGACTCATTTATGCATAAACCCAAAGGGTTTTCTTGCCACAGTAGATAATACTGAATGTTATTCACGAACACGCCAGGAGGCTGGAGAGATTCCCCCACGGGATCCCTGGTCTCACCGTAGATAATACTGAATGTTATTCATGAACACGCCAGGAGGCTGGAGAGATTCCCCACGGGATCCCTGGTCTCACCGGAGATAATACTGAATGTTATTCACGAACACGCCAGGAGGCTGGAGAGATTCCCCACGGGATCCCTGGTCTCACCGGAGATAATACTGAATGTTATTCACGAACACGCCAGGAGGCTGGAGAGATTCCCCACGGGATCCCTGGTCTCACCGTAGATAATACTGAATGTTATTCACGAACACGCCAGGAGGCTGGAGAGATTCCCCCACGGGATCCCTGGTCTCACCGGAGATAATACTGAATGTTATTCACGAACACGCCAGGAGGCTGGAGAGATTCCCCACGGGATCCCTGGTCTCACCGGAGATAATACTGAATGTTATTCACGAACACGCCAGGAGGCTGGAGAGATTCCCCACGGGATCCCTGGTCTCACCGGAGATAATACTGAATGTTATTCACGAACACGCCAGGAGGCTGGAGAGATTCCCCCACGGGATCCCTGGTCTCACAAGCGAAACTGAACACAGATGCCACATTGGTGCATTGAAGAGACAAGGCTTAACCTCTCCATGAACTGCCAGCGAAGATGTTGCTACACAATGTCAACATTACAAGGCTGTTCAAAATGTGCTTCTTTACAATAACGGATAAGGATAGAATGACATTCCTCTTAAGTTTGACAATTGCATTTTTCTCTGTACGCTACATGCGAGGATTTGATTAATGCACGAAGAAGCAATTTCAGAAATAATGTAGTGATTTTGCTTCTGACTGAAAGCACGATGCCACTGAAAGGGTGCGATGCCATTTCTGATTGCAGTCATTGGTGTTCAAGTGGCTGAACATTAGACTGGTGGAATTGCCTGCTCTGCTTGGGTACATCTCAGCTGGTTAGACTGTTTTCAGGAGGAGAGTGTATCTAGGTCCCAAAAGGCACCCTATTCCCTATATAGTGCACAACGTTTAACCAGGGCCCATAGAGTAGTGCACTATGTAGGGAATAGGGTTCCGTTTGGCCAAGCAGCACTGTTTAACAGTCGTCTCAGGTGACATGTAATTCTATCAGCAGCTGAGATATGTTTCTCCGTCTACTGCCCTGACCCGAAGGTAACACAAGGCTGATTGGCTCCAGTGGACAGGCTTTACATACAGCGAGACACCTTCTCCTTTATAATACAGGCAGCACAGCCATAACGCAGCACAGCACAGCCATAAGGCAGCACAGCACAGCCATAAGGCAGCACAGCCATAAGGCAGCACAGAACAGCCATAACGCAGCACAGCACAGCCATAAGGCAGCACAGCACAGCCATAAGGCAGCACAGTCATAAGGCAGCACAGAACAGCCATAAGGCAGCACAGAACAGCCATAAGGCAGCACAGCACAGCCATAAGGCAGCACAACACAGCCATAAGGCAGCACAGAACAGCCATAAGGCAGCACAGAACAGTCATAAGGCAGCACAACACAGTCATAAGGCAGCACAGCACAGCCATAAGGCAGCATAGCCATAAGGCAGCACAGAACAGCCATAAGGCAGCATAGTCATAAGGCAGCACAGTCATAAGGCAGCACAGAACAGCCATAAGGCAGCACAGCCATAAGGCAGCACAGCACAGCCATAAGGCAGCACAGAACAGCCATAAGGCAGCACAGCCATAAGGCAGCACAGCACAGCCATAAGGCAGCACAGCCATAAGGCAGCACAGCACAACCATAAGGCAGCACAGCCATAAGGCAGCACAGCACAGCCATAAGGCAGCACAGCCATAAGGCAGCACAGCACAGCCATAAGGCAGCACAGCCATAAGGCAGCACAGCACAGCCATAAGGCAGCACAGTCATAAGGCAGCACAGCACAGTCATAAGGCAGCACAGCACAGTCATAAGGCAGCACAGCACAGCCATAAGGCAGCATAGTCATAAGGCAGCACAGAACAGCCATAAGGCAGCACAGCCATAAGGCAGCACAGCACAGCCATAAGGCAGCACAGCACAGCCATAAGGCAGCACAGCCATAAGGCAGCACAGCCACAAGGGAGCACAGCCATAAGGCAGCACAGAACAGCCATAAGGCAGCACAGAACAGCCATAAGGCAGCACAGCCATAAGGCAGCACAGCACAGCCATAAGGCAGCACAGCCATAAAGCAGCACAGCACAGCCATAAGGCAGCATAGGACAGCCATAAGGCAGCACAGCCATAAGGCAGCACAGCACAGCCATAAGGCAGCACAGCCATAAGGCAGCACAGCCATAAGGCAGCACAACACAGGCATAAGGCAGCACAGCCATAAGGCAGCACAACACAGCCATAAGGCAGCACAGCCATAAGGCAGCAGAGCCATAAGGCAGCACAGAACAGCCATAAGGCAGCACAGCCATAAGGCAGCACAACACAGCCATAAGGCAGCAGAGCACAGCCATAAGGCAGCACAGCACAGCCATAAGGCAGCACAGAACAGCCATAAGGCAGCACAGAACAGCCATAAGGCAGCACAGCACAGCCATAAGGCAGCACAGAACAGCCATAAGGCAGCACAGCACAGCCATAAGGCAGCACAGCACAGCCATAAGGCAGCACAGAACAGCCATAAGGCAGCACAGCCATAAGGCAGCACAGCCATAAGGCAGCACAGCACGGCCATAAGGCAGCACAGCACAGCCATAAGGCAGCACAGCCATAAGGCAGCACAGCCATAAGGCAGCACAGCCATAAGGCAGCACAACACAGGCATAAGGCAGCACAGCCATAAGGCAGCAGAGCACAGCCATAAGGCAGCAGAGCACAGCCATAAGGCAGCACAACACAGCCATAAGGCATCACAGCACAGCCATAAGGCAGCACAGAACAGCCATACGGCAGCAGGGCCATAAGGCAGCACAGAACAGCCATAAGGCAGCACAGCCATAAGGCAGCATAGCCATAAGGCAGCACAGCACAGCCATAAGGCAGCACAGCACAGCCATAAGGCAGCACAGCCAGAAGGCAGCACAGCACAGCCATAAGGCAGCACAGCCATAAGGCAGCACAGCCATAAGGCAGGCAGCACAGCCATAAGGCAGCACAGCCATAAGGCAGCACAACACAGGCATAAGGCAGCACAGCCATAAGGCAGCAGAGCACAGCCATAAGGCAGCAGAGCACAGCCATAAGGCAGCACAACACAGCCATAAGGCATCACAGCACAGCCATAAGGCAGCACAGAACAGCCATACGGCAGCAGGGCCATAAGGCAGCACAGAACAGCCATAAGGCAGAACAGCCATAAGCAGCACAGCACAGCCATAAGGCAGCACAGCACAGCCATAGGCAGCACAGCACAGCACAGCACAGCCATAAGGCAGCACAGCACAGCCATAAGGCAGCACAGCCATAAGGCAGCACAGCCACAAGGCAGCACAGCCATAAGGCAGCACAGCACAACCATAAGGCAGCACAGCCATAAGGCAGCACAGCACAGCCATAACGCAGCACAGCCACAAGGCAGCACAGCCATAAGGCAGCACAGCCATAAAGCAGCACAGCCATAAGGCAGCACAGCACAGCCACAAGGCAGCACAGCCATAAGGCAGCACAGCCATAAGGCAGCACAGCACAGCCATAAGGCAGCACAGTCATAAGGCAGCACAGCACAGTCATAAGGCAGCACAGCACAGTCATAAGGCAGCACAGCACAGCCATAAGGCAGCATAGTCATAAGGCAGCACAGAACAGCCATAAGGCAGCACAGCCATAAGGCAGCACAGCACAGCCATAAGGCAGCACAGCACAGCCATAAGGCAGCACAGCCATAAGGCAGCACAGCCACAAGGGAGCACAGCCATAAGGCAGCACAGAACAGCCATAAGGCAGCACAGAACAGCCATAAGGGCAGCACAGCCATAAGGCAGCACAGCACAGCCATAAGGCAGCACAGCCATAAAGCAGCACAGCACAGCCATAAGGCAGCATAGGACAGCCATAAGGCAGCACAGCCATAAGGCAGCACAGCACAGCCATAAGGCAGCACAGCCATAAGGCAGCACAGCCATAAGGCAGCACAACACAGGCATAAGGCAGCACAGCCACAGCAGCACAACACAGCCATAAGGCAGCACAGCCATAAGGCAGCAGAGCCATAAGGCAGCACAGAACAGCCATAAGGCAGCACAGCCATAAGGCAGCACAACACAGCCATAAGGCAGCAGAGCACAGCCATAAGGCAGCACAGCACAGCCATAAGGCAGCACAGAACAGCCATAAGGCAGCACAGAACAGCCATAAGGCAGCACAGCACAGCCATAAGGCAGCACAGAACAGCCATAAGGCAGCACAGCACAGCCATAAGGCAGCACAGCACAGCCATAAGGCAGCACAGAACAGCCATAAGGCAGCACAGCCATAAGGCAGCACAGCCATAAGGCAGCACAGCACAGCCATAAGGCAGCACAGCCATAAGGCAGCACAGCCACAAGGCAGCACAGCCATAAGGCAGCACAGCACAACCATAAGGCAGCACAGCCATAAGGCAGCACAGCACAGCCATAACGCAGCACAGCCAGAAGGCAGCACAGCCATAAGGCAGCACAGCCACAAGGCAGCACAGCCATAAAGCAGCACAGCCATAAGGCAGGCAGCACAGCCACAAGGCAGCACAGCCATAAGGCAGCACAGCCATAAGGCAGCACAGCACAGCCATAAGGCAGCACAGCACAACCATAAGGCAGCACAGCCATAAGGCAACACAGCCATAAGGCAGCACAGCCATAAGGCAGCACAGCCATAAGGCAGCACATCCACAAGGCAGCACAGCACAGCCACAAGGCAGCACAGCCACAAGGCAGCACAGCCACAAGGCATAAGGCAGCCTCAGGGGGAGAGCTGTAAGGCAGCACAGCCATAAGGCAGCACAGCCACAAGGCAGCACAGCCATAAGGCAGCCTCAGGGGGAGAGCTGTAAGGCAGCACAGCCACAAGGCAGCACAGCCATAAGGCAGCCTCAGGGGGAGAGCCATAAGGCACTACAGCCACAAGGCAGCACAGCCATAAGGCAGCCTCAGGGGGAGAGCCATAAGGCAGCACAGCCACAAGGCAGCACAGCCACAAGGCAGCACAGCCATTAGGCAGCCTCAGGGGGAGAGCCGTAAGGCAGCACAGCCACAAGGCAGCACAGCCATAAGGCAGCCTCAGGGGGAGAGCCATAAGGCAGCACAGCCACAAGGCAGCACAGCCACAAGGCAGCACAGCCACAAGGCAGCCTCAGGGGGAGAGCCATAAGGCAGCACAGCCGTAAGGCAGCACAGCCACAAGGCAGCACAGCCATAAGGCAGCCTCAGGGGGAGAGCCATAAGGCAGCCTCAGGGGGAGAGCCATAAGGCAGCCTCAGGGGGAGAGCCACAAGGCAGCCTCAGGGGGACAGCCTCAGGGGGAGAGCCTCAGGGGGAGAGCCATAAGGCAGCCTCAGGGGGAGAGCCATAAGGCAGCCTCAGGGGGAGAGCCATAAGGCAGCCTCAGGGGAGAGCCATAAGGCAGCCTCAGGGGAGAGCCATAAGGCAGCCTCAGGGGACAGCCTCAGGGGAGAGCCTCAGGGGAGAGCCATAAGGCAGCCTCAGAGCCATAAGGCAGCCTCAGGGGGAGAGCCATAAGGCAGCCTCAGAGCCATAAGGCAGCCTCAGGGGGAGAGCCATAAGGCAGCCTCAGAGCCATAAGGCAGCCTCAGGGCCATAAGGCAGCCTCAGGGGGACAGCCATAAGGCAGCCTCAGAGCCATAAGGCAGCCTCAGGGGAGAGCCATAAGGCAGCCTGAGGGGGAGAGCCACAAGGCAGCCTCAGGGGAGAGCCATAAGGCAGCCTCAGAGCCATAAGGCAGCCTCAGGGGGACAGCCATAAGGCAGCCTCAGGGGGAGAGCCATAAGGCAGCCTCAGAGCCATAAGGCAGCCTCAGGGGGACAGCCATAAGGCAGCCTCAGGGGGACAGCCATAAGGCAGCCTCAGGGGGAGCCATAAGGCAGCCTCAGAGCCATAAGGCAGCCTCGGCAGCCTCAGAGCCATAAGGCAGCCTCAGAGCCATAAGGCAGCCTCAGAGCCATAAGGCAGCCTCAGGCCATAAGGCAGCCTCAGGGCCATAAGGCAGCCTCAGGGGGGGAGCCATAAGGCAGCCTCAGGGCCATAAGGCAGCCTCAGAGCCATAAGGCAGCCTCAGAGCCATAAGGCAGCCTCAGGGGAGAGCCATAAGGCAGCCTCAGAGCCATAAGACAGCCTCAGGGGACAGCCTCAGGGGAGAGCCTCAGGGGAGAGCCATAAGGCAGCCTCAGGGGAGAGCCATAAGGCAGCCTCAGGGGAGAGCCGTAAGGCAGCCTCAGGGGAGAGCCATAAGGCAGCCTCAGAGCCATAAGGCAGCCTCAGGGGGAGAGCCATAAGGCAGCCTCAGAGCCATAAGGCAGCCTCAGAGCCATAAGGCAGCCTCAGGGGGACAGCCATAAGGCAGCCTCAGAGCCATAAGGCAGCCTCAGGGGGAGAGCCATAAGGCAGCCTCAGGGGGAGAGCCATAAGGCAGCCTCGGGGAGAGCCATAAGGCAGCCTCAGAGCCATAAGGCAGCCTCAGGGGGACAGCCATAAGGCAGCCTCAGGGGAGAGCCATAAGGCAGCCTCAGAGCCATAAGGCAGCCTCAGGGGGACAGCCATAAGGCAGCCTCAGGGGGAGAGCCATAAGGCAGCCTCAGAGCCATAAGGCAGCCTCAGGGGGACAGCCATAAGGCAGCCTCAGGGGGACAGCCATAAGGCAGCCTCAGGGGACAGCCATAAGGCAGCCTCAGAGCCATAAGGCAGCCTCGGCAGCCTCAGAGCCATAAGGCAGCCTCAGAGCCATAAGGCAGCCTCAGAGCCATAAGGCAGCCTCAGGGCCATAAGGCAACCTCAGGGCCATAAGGCAGCCTCAGGGGGGGAGCCATAAGGCAGCCTCAGGGCCATAAGGCAGCCTCAGAGCCATAAGGCAGCCTCAGAGCCATAAGGCAGCCTCAGAGCCATAAGGAAGCCTCAGGGGAGAGCCATAAGGCAGCCTCAGAGCCATAAGACAGCCTCAGGGGACAGCCTCAGGGGAGAGCCTCAGGGGAGAGCCATAAGGCAGCCTCAGGGGGAGAGCCATAAGGCAGCCTCAGGGGGAGAGCCGTAAGGCAGCCTCAGGGGGAGAGCCATAAGGCAGCCTCAGAGCCATAAGGCAGCCTCAGGGGGAGAGCCATAAGGCAGCCTCAGAGCCATAAGGCAGCCTCAGGGGGAGAGCCATAAGGCAGCCTCAGAGCCATAAGGCAGCCTCAGGGCCATAAGGCAGCCTCAGGGGGACAGCCATAAGGCAGCCTCAGAGCCATAAGGCAGCCTCAGGGGGAGAGCCATAAGGCAGCCTCAGGGGGAGAGCCATAAGGCAGCCTCAGGGGGAGAGCCATAAGGCAGCCTCAGAGCCATAAGGCAGCCTCAGGGGGACAGCCATAAGGCAGCCTCAGGGGGAGAGCCATAAGGCAGCCTCAGAGCCATAAGGCAGCCTTAGGGGGACAGCCATAAGGCAGCCTCAGGGGGAGAGCCATAAGGCAGCCTCAGAGCCATAAGAGAGCCTCAGGGGGACAGCCATAAGGCAGCCTCAGGGGGACAGCCATAAGGCAGCCTCAGGGGGACAGCCATAAGGCAGCCTCAGAGCCATAAGGCAGCCTCGGCAGCCTCAGAGCCATAAGGCAGCCTCAGAGCCATAAGGCAGCCTCAGAGCCATAAGGCAGCCTCAGGGGGAGAGCCATAAGGCAGCCTCAGAGCCATAAGGCAGCCTCAGAGCCATAAGGCAGCCTCAGGGGGAGAGCCATAAGGCTGCCTCAGGGCCATAAGGCAGCCTCAGAGCCATAAGGCAGCCTCAGGGCCATAAGGCAGCCTCAGAGCCATAAGGCAGCCTCAGGGGGAGGGCCATAAGGCAGCCTCAGAGCCATAAGGCAGCCTCAGAGCCATAAGGCAGCCTCAGAGCCATAAGGCAGCCTCAGGGGGAGAGCCATAAGGCAGCCTCAGGGGAGAGCCATAAGGCAGCCTCAGGGGAGAGCCATAAGGCAGCCTCAGGGGAGAGCCATAAGGCAGCCTCAGGGCCATAAGGCAGCCTCAGGGGAGAGCCATAAGGCAGCCTCAGGGCCATAAGGCAGCCTCAGAGCCATAAGGCAGCCTCAGGGGAGAGCCATAAGGCAGCCTCAGAGCCATAAGGCAGCCTCAGAGCCACAAGGCAGCCTCAGGGGGAGAGCCATAAGGCAGCCTCAGAGCCATAAGACAGCCTCAGAGCCATAAGACAGCCTCAGAGCCATAAGGCAGCCTCAGAGCCATAAGGCAGCCTCAGAGCCATAAGGCAGCCTCAGAGCCATAAGGCAGCCTCAGGGGGAGAGCCATAAGGCAGCCTCAGGGCCATAAGGCAGCCTCAGAGCCATAAGGCAGCCTCAGAGCCATAAGGCAGCCTCAGGGGGAGAGCCATAAGGCAGCCTCAGAGCCATAAGGCAGCCTCAGGGGGAGAGCCATAAGGCAGCCTCAGAGCCATAAGGCAGCCTCAGAGCCATAAGGCAGCCTCAGGGGGAGAGCCATAAGGCTGCCTCAGGGCCATAAGGCAGCCTCAGAGCCATAAGGCAGCCTCAGGGCCATAAGGCAGCCTCAGAGCCATAAGGCAGCCTCAGGGCCATAAGGCAGCCTCAGGGCCATAAGGCAGCCTCAGAGCCATAAGGCAGCCTCAGAGCCATAAGGCAGCCTCAGAGCCATAAGGCAGCCTCAGGGGGAGAGCCATAAGGCAGCCTCAGGGGGAGAGCCATAAGGCAGCCTCAGGGGGAGAGCCATAAGACAGCCTCAGGGGGAGAGCCATAAGGCAGCCTCAGGGGGAGAGCCATAAGGCAGCCTCAGGGCCATAAGGCAGCCTCAGGGGGAGAGCCATAAGGCAGCCTCAGGGCCATAAGGCAGCCTCAGAGCCATAAGGCAGCCTCAGGGGGAGAGCCATAAGGCAGCCTCAGGGCCATAAGGCAGCCTCAGAGCCATAAGGCAGCCTCAGGGCCATAAGGCAGCCTCAGGGCCATAAGGCAGCCTCAGAGCCATAAGGCAGCCTCAGCCTCAGGGGGACAGCCTCAGCCTCAGAGCCATAAGGCAGCCTCAGAGCCATAAGGCAGCCTCAGGGGGACAGCCTCAGCCTCAGAGCCATAAGGCAGCCTCAGGGGGACAGCCTCAGCCTCAGAGCCATAAGGCAGCCTCAGGGGGACAGCCTCAGCCTCAGGGCCATAAGGCAGCCTCAGCCTCAGAGCCATAAGGCAGCCTCAGGGGGACAGCCTCAGCCTCAGGGCCATAAGGCAGCCTCAGGGGGACAGCCTCAGCCTGAGGGCCATAAGGCAGCCTCAGGGGGACAGCCTCAGCCTCAGAGCCATAAGGCAGCCTCAGGGGGACAGCCTCAGCCTCAGGGCCATAAGGCAGCCTCAGCCTCAGAGCCATAAGGCAGCCTCAGGGGGACAGCCTCAGCCTCAGGGCCATAAGGCAGTCTCAGGGGGACAGCCTCAGCCTCAGGGCCATAAGGCAGCCTCAGGGCCATAAGGCAGCCTCAGGGGGACAGCCTCAGCCTCAGGGCCATAAGGCAGCCTCAGGGCCATAAGGCAGCCTCAGGGCCATAAGGCAGCCTCAGGGCCATAAGGCAGCCTCAGGGGGAGAGCCATAAGGCAGCCTCAGGGGGAGAGCCGTAAGGCAGCCTCAGGGGGAGAGCCATAAGGCAGCCTCAGAGCCATAAGGCAGCCTCAGGGGGAGAGCCATAAGGCAGCCTCAGAGCCATAAGGCAGCCTCAGGGGGAGAGCCATAAGGCAGCCTCAGAGCCATAAGGCAGCCTCAGGGCCATAAGGCAGCCTCAGGGGGACAGCCATAAGGCAGCCTCAGAGCCATAAGGCAGCCTCAGGGGAGAGCCATAAGGCAGCCTCAGGGGGAGCCATAAGGCAGCCTCAGGGGAGAGCCATAAGGCAGCCTCAGAGCCATAAGGCAGCCTCAGGGGGACAGCCATAAGGCAGCCTCAGGGGAGAGCCATAAGGCAGCCTCAGAGCCATAAGGCAGCCTCAGGGGGACAGCCATAAGGCAGCCTCAGGGGACAGCCATAAGGCAGCCTCAGGGGACAGCCATAAGGCAGCCTCAGAGCCATAAGGCAGCCTCGGCAGCCTCAGAGCCATAAGGCAGCCTCAGGGCCATAAGGCAACCTCAGGGCCATAAGGCAGCCTCAGGGGGGAGCCATAAGGCAGCCTCAGGGCCATAAGGCAGCCTCAGAGCCATAAGGCAGCCTCAGAGCCATAAGGCAGCCTCAGGGGAGAGCCATAAGGCAGCCTCAGAGCCATAAGGCAGCCTCAGGGACAGCCTCAGGGGCAGCCTCAGGGGAGAGCCATAAGGCAGCCTCAGAGCCATAAGGCAGCCTCAGGGGAGAGCCATAAGGCAGCCTCAGGGGAGAGCCATAAGGCAGCCTCAGAGCCATAAGGCAGCCTCAGGGGAGAGCCATAAGGCAGCCTCAGAGCCATAAGGCAGCCTCAGGGCCATAAGGCAGCCTCAGGGGGACAGCCATAAGGCAGCCTCAGGGCCATAAGGCAGCCTCAGGGGAGAGCCATAAGGCAGCCTCAGGGGGAGAGCCATAAGGCAGCCTCAGGGGAGAGCCATAAGGCAGCCTCAGAGCCATAAGGCAGCCTCAGGGGAGAGCCATAAGGCAGCCTCAGGGGGAGCCATAAGCAGCCTCAGAGCCATAAGGCAGCCTCAGGGGGACAGCCATAAGGCAGCCTCAGGGGAGAGCCATAAGGCAGCCTCAGAGCCATAAGGCAGCCTCAGGGGGGACAGCCATAAGGCAGCCTCAGGGGGACAGCCATAAGGCAGCCTCAGGGGGCAGCCTCAGGGCCTCAGAGCCATAAGGCAGCCTCGGCAGCCTCAGAGCCATAAGGCAGCCTCAGAGCCATAAGGCAGCCTCAGAGCCATAAGGCAGCCTCAGGGCCATAAGGCAACCTCAGGGCCATAAGGCAGCCTCAGGGGGAGCCATAAGGCAGCCTCAGGGCCATAAGGCAGCCTCAGAGCCATAAGGCAGCCTCAGAGCCATAAGGCAGCCTCAGAGCCATAAGGCAGCCTCAGGGGAGAGCCATAAGGCAGCCTCAGAGCCATAAGACAGCCTCAGGGGGACAGCCTCAGGGGAGAGCCTCAGGGGAGAGCCATAAGGCAGCCTCAGGGGAGAGCCATAAGGCAGCCTCAGGGGGAGAGCCATAAGGCAGCCTCAGGGGAGAGCCATAAGGCAGCCTCAGAGCCATAAGGCAGCCTCAGGGGAGAGCCATAAGGCAGCCTCAGAGCCATAAGGCAGCCTCAGGGGAGAGCCATAAGGCAGCCTCAGAGCCATAAGGCAGCCTCAGGGCCATAAGGCAGCCTCAGGGGGACAGCCATAAGGCAGCCTCAGAGCCATAAGGCAGCCTCAGGGGAGAGCCATAAGGCAGCCTCAGGGGAGAGCCATAAGGCAGCCTCAGGGGAGAGCCATAAGGCAGCCTCAGAGCCATAAGGCAGCCTCAGGGGGACAGCCATAAGGCAGCCTCAGGGGAGAGCCATAAGGCAGCCTCAGAGCCATAAGGCAGCCTCTTAGGGGACAGCCATAAGGCAGCCTCAGGGGAGAGCCATAAGGCAGCCTCAGAGCCATAAGGCAGCCTCAGGGGACAGCCATAAGGCAGCCTCAGGGGGAGCCATAAGGCAGCCTCAGGGGGACAGCCATAAGGCAGCCTCAGAGCCATAAGGCAGCCTAAGGCAGCCTCAGAGCCATAAGGCAGCCTCAGAGCCATAAGGCAGCCTCAGAGCCATAAGGCAGCCTCAGGGGGAGAGCCATAAGGCAGCCTCAGAGCCATAAGGCAGCCTCAGAGCCATAAGGCAGCCTCAGGGGGAGAGCCATAAGGCTGCCTCAGGGCCATAAGGCAGCCTCAGAGCCATAAGGCAGCCTCAGGGCCATAAGGCAGCCTCAGAGCCATAAGGCAGCCTCAGGGGGAGGGCCATAAGGCAGCCTCAGAGCCATAAGGCAGCCTCAGAGCCATAAGGCAGCCTCAGAGCCATAAGGCAGCCTCAGGGGGAGAGCCATAAGGCAGCCTCAGGGGGAGAGCCATAAGGCAGCCTCAGGGGGAGAGCCATAAGGCAGCCTCAGGGGGAGAGCCATAAGGCAGCCTCAGGCCATAAGGCAGCCTCAGGGGAGAGCCATAAGGCAGCCTCAGGGCCATAAGGCAGCCTCAGAGCCATAAGGCAGCCTCAGGGGAGAGCCATAAGGCAGCCTCAGAGCCATAAGGCAGCCTCAGAGCCACAAGGCAGCCTCAGGGGAGAGCCATAAGGCAGCCTCAGAGCCATAAGACAGCCTCAGGGCCATAAGGCAGCCTCAGGGCCATAAGGCAGCCTCAGGGGAGAGCCATAAGGCAGCCTCAGGGCCATAAGGCAGCCTCAGAGCCATAAGGCAGCCTCAGAGCCATAAGGCAGCCTCAGAGCCATAAGGCAGCCTCAGGGGAGAGCCATAAGGCAGCCTCAGAGCCATAAGACAGCCTCAGGGGACAGCCATCAGGGCAGAGCCTCAGGGGGAGAGCCATAAGGCAGCCTCAGGGGGAGAGCCATAAGGCAGCCTCAGGGGGAGAGCCATAAGGCAGCCTCAGGGGGAGAGCCATAAGGCAGCCTCAGAGCCATAAGGCAGCCTCAGGGGGAGAGCCATAAGGCAGCCTCAGAGCCATAAGGCAGCCTCAGGGGGAGAGCCATAAGGCAGCCTCAGAGCCATAAGGCAGCCTCAGGGCCATAAGGCAGCCTCAGGGGACAGCCATAAGGCAGCCTCAGAGCCATAAGGCAGCCTCAGGGGGAGAGCCATAAGGCAGCCTCAGGGGGAGAGCCATAAGGCAGCCTCAGGGGGAGAGCCATAAGGCAGCCTCAGAGCCATAAGGCAGCCTCAGGGGGACAGCCATAAGGCAGCCTCAGGGGGAGAGCCATAAGGCAGCCTCAGAGCCATAAGGCAGCCTCAGGGGACAGCCATAAGGCAGCCTCAGAGCCATAAGGCAGCCTCAGAGCCATAAGGCAGCCTCAGGGGGACAGCCATAAGGCAGCCTCAGGGGGACAGCCATAAGGCAGCCTCAGGGGGACAGCCATAAGGCAGCCTCAGAGCCATAAGGCAGCCTCGGCAGCCTCAGAGCCATAAGGCAGCCTCAGAGCCATAAGGCAGCCTCAGAGCCATAAGGCAGCCTCAGGGGGAGAGCCATAAGGCAGCCTCAGAGCCATAAGGCAGCCTCAGAGCCATAAGGCAGCCTCAGGGGGAGAGCCATAAGGCTGCCTCAGGGCCATAAGGCAGCCTCAGAGCCATAAGGCAGCCTCAGGGCCATAAGGCAGCCTCAGAGCCATAAGGCAGCCTCAGGGGGAGGGCCATAAGGCAGCCTCAGAGCCATAAGGCAGCCTCAGAGCCATAAGGCAGCCTCAGAGCCATAAGGCAGCCTCAGGGGGAGAGCCATAAGGCAGCCTCAGGGGGAGAGCCATAAGGCAGCCTCAGGGGGAGAGCCATAAGGCAGCCTCAGGGGGAGAGCCATAAGGCAGCCTCAGGGCCATAAGGCAGCCTCAGGGGGAGAGCCATAAGGCAGCCTCAGGGCCATAAGGCAGCCTCAGAGCCATAAGGCAGCCTCAGGGGGAGAGCCATAAGGCAGCCTCAGAGCCATAAGGCAGCCTCAGAGCCACAAGGCAGCCTCAGGGGGAGAGCCATAAGGCAGCCTCAGAGCCATAAGACAGCCTCAGAGCCATAAGACAGCCTCAGAGCCATAAGGCAGCCTCAGAGCCATAAGGCAGCCTCAGAGCCATAAGGCAGCCTCAGAGCCATAAGGCAGCCTCAGGGGGAGAGCCATAAGGCAGCCTCAGGGCCATAAGGCAGCCTCAGAGCCATAAGGCAGCCTCAGAGCCATAAGGCAGCCTCAGGGGGAGAGCCATAAGGCAGCCTCAGAGCCATAAGGCAGCCTCAGGGGGAGAGCCATAAGGCAGCCTCAGAGCCATAAGGCAGCCTCAGAGCCATAAGGCAGCCTCAGGGGGAGAGCCATAAGGCTGCCTCAGGGCCATAAGGCAGCCTCAGAGCCATAAGGCAGCCTCAGGGCCATAAGGCAGCCTCAGAGCCATAAGGCAGCCTCAGGGCCATAAGGCAGCCTCAGGGCCATAAGGCAGCCTCAGAGCCATAAGGCAGCCTCAGAGCCATAAGGCAGCCTCAGAGCCATAAGGCAGCCTCA
This sequence comes from Oncorhynchus nerka, assembly GCF_034236695.1. Classification (NCBI taxonomy): domain Eukaryota; kingdom Metazoa; phylum Chordata; class Actinopteri; order Salmoniformes; family Salmonidae; genus Oncorhynchus; species Oncorhynchus nerka. The sequence goes on from NC_088397.1 coordinate 84,151,322, forward strand.
GGGGGAGAGCCATAAGGCAGCCTCAGGGGGAGAGCCATAAGGCAGCCTCAGGGGGAGAGCCATAAGACAGCCTCAGGGGGAGAGCCATAAGGCAGCCTCAGGGGGAGAGCCATAAGGCAGCCTCAGGGCCATAAGGCAGCCTCAGGGGGAGAGCCATAAGGCAGCCTCAGGGCCATAAGGCAGCCTCAGAGCCATAAGGCAGCCTCAGGGGGAGAGCCATAAGGCAGCCTCAGGGCCATAAGGCAGCCTCAGAGCCATAAGGCAGCCTCAGGGCCATAAGGCAGCCTCAGGGCCATAAGGCAGCCTCAGAGCCATAAGGCAGCCTCAGCCTCAGGGGGACAGCCTCAGCCTCAGAGCCATAAGGCAGCCTCAGAGCCATAAGGCAGCCTCAGGGGGACAGCCTCAGCCTCAGAGCCATAAGGCAGCCTCAGGGGGACAGCCTCAGCCTCAGAGCCATAAGGCAGCCTCAGGGGGACAGCCTCAGCCTCAGGGCCATAAGGCAGCCTCAGCCTCAGAGCCATAAGGCAGCCTCAGGGGACAGCCTCAGCCTCAGGGCCATAAGGCAGCCTCAGGGGACAGCCTCAGCCTGAGGGCCATAAGGCAGCCTCAGGGGACAGCCTCAGCCTCAGAGCCATAAGGCAGCCTCAGGGGACAGCCTCAGCCTCAGGGCCATAAGGCAGCCTCAGCCTCAGAGCCATAAGGCAGCCTCAGGGGGACAGCCTCAGCCTCAGGGCCATAAGGCAGTCTCAGGGGGACAGCCTCAGCCTCAGGGCCATAAGGCAGCCTCAGGGCCATAAGGCAGCCTCAGGGGGACAGCCTCAGCCTCAGGGCCATAAGGCAGCCTCAGGGCCATAAGGCAGCCTCAGGGCCATAAGGCAGCCTCAGGGCCATAAGGCAGCCTCAGGGGAGAGCCATAAGGCAGCCTCAGGGGAGAGCCATAAGGCAGCCTCAGGGGAGAGCCATAAGGCAGCCTCAGAGCCATAAGGCAGCCTCAGGGGACAGCCTCAGCCTCAGAGCCATAAGGCAGCCTCAGGGGACAGCCTCAGCCTCAGAGCCATAAGGCAGCCTCAGGGGACAGCCTCAGCCTCAGGGCAGCATAAGGCAGCCTCAGCCTCAGAGCCATAAGGCAGCCTCAGGGGACAGCCTCAGCCTCAGGGCCATAAGGCAGCCTCAGGGGACAGCCTCAGCCTGAGGGCCATAAGGCAGCCTCAGACAGCCTCAGCCTCAGAGCCATAAGGCAGCCTCAGGGGACAGGCAGCCTCAGGGCCATAAGGCAGCCTCAGGGGAGAGCCATAAGGCAGCCTCAGGGGACAGCCTCAGCCTCAGGGCCATAAGGCAGCCTCAGGGGACAGGCAGCCTCAGGGCCATAAGGCAGCCTCAGGGCCATAAGGCAGCCTCAGGGGACAGCCTCAGCCTCAGGGCCATAAGGCAGCCTCAGGGCCATAAGGCAGCCTCAGGGCCATAAGGCAGCCTCAGGGCCATAAGGCAGCCTCAGGGGGAGAGCCATAAGGCAGCCTCAGGGGGAGAGCCGTAAGGCAGCCTCAGGGGGAGAGCCATAAGGCAGCCTCAGAGCCATAAGGCAGCCTCAGGGGGAGAGCCATAAGGCAGCCTCAGAGCCATAAGGCAGCCTCAGGGGGAGAGCCATAAGGCAGCCTCAGAGCCATAAGGCAGCCTCAGGGCCATAAGGCAGCCTCAGGGGGACAGCCATAAGGCAGCCTCAGAGCCATAAGGCAGCCTCAGGGGGAGAGCCATAAGGCAGCCTGAGGGGGAGAGCCATAAGGCAGCCTCAGGGGGAGAGCCATAAGGCAGCCTCAGAGCCATAAGGCAGCCTCAGGGGGACAGCCATAAGGCAGCCTCAGGGGGAGAGCCATAAGGCAGCCTCAGAGCCATAAGGCAGCCTCAGGGGGACAGCCATAAGGCAGCCTCAGGGGGACAGCCATAAGGCAGCCTCAGGGGGACAGCCATAAGGCAGCCTCAGAGCCATAAGGCAGCCTCGGCAGCCTCAGAGCCATAAGGCAGCCTCAGGGCCATAAGGCAACCTCAGGGCCATAAGGCAGCCTCAGGGGGGGAGCCATAAGGCAGCCTCAGGGCCATAAGGCAGCCTCAGAGCCATAAGGCAGCCTCAGAGCCATAAGGCAGCCTCAGGGGGAGAGCCATAAGGCAGCCTCAGAGCCATAAGACAGCCTCAGGGGGACAGCCTCAGGGGGAGAGCCTCAGGGGGAGAGCCATAAGGCAGCCTCAGGGGGAGAGCCATAAGGCAGCCTCAGGGGGAGAGCCGTAAGGCAGCCTCAGGGGGAGAGCCATAAGGCAGCCTCAGAGCCATAAGGCAGCCTCAGGGGGAGAGCCATAAGGCAGCCTCAGAGCCATAAGGCAGCCTCAGGGCCATAAGGCAGCCTCAGGGGGACAGCCATAAGGCAGCCTCAGAGCCATAAGGCAGCCTCAGGGGAGAGCCATAAGACAGCCTCAGGGGAGAGCCATAAGGCAGCCTCAGGGGGAGAGCCATAAGGCAGCCTCAGAGCCATAAGGCAGCCTCAGGGGGACAGCCATAAGGCAGCCTCAGGGGGAGAGCCATAAGGCAGCCTCAGAGCCATAAGGCAGCCTCAGGGGGACAGCCATAAGGCAGCCTCAGGGGGAGAGCCATAAGGCAGCCTCAGAGCCATAAGGCAGCCTCAGGGGGACAGCCATAAGGCAGCCTCAGGGGGAGAGCCATAAGGCAGCCTCAGGGGGACAGCCATAAGGCAGCCTCAGAGCCATAAGGCAGCCTCGGCAGCCTCAGAGCCATAAGGCAGCCTCAGAGCCATAAGGCAGCCTCAGAGCCATAAGGCAGCCTCAGGGCCATAAGGCAACCTCAGGGCCATAAGGCAGCCTCAGGGGGGGAGCCATAAGGCAGCCTCAGGGCCATAAGGCAGCCTCAGAGCCATAAGGCAGCCTCAGAGCCATAAGGCAGCCTCAGAGCCATAAGGCAGCCTCAGGGGGAGAGCCATAAGGCAGCCTCAGAGGACAGCCTCAGGGGACAGCCTCAGGGGCAGCCTCAGGGGGAGGCAGCCTCTCAGAGCCATAAGGCAGCCTCAGGGGGAGAGCCATAAGGCAGCCTCAGGGGGAGAGCCATAAGGCAGCCTCAGGGGAGAGCCATAAGGCAGCCTCAGAGCCATAAGGCAGCCTCAGGGAGAGCCATAAGGCAGCCTCAGAGCCATAAGGCAGCCTCAGGGGAGAGCCATAAGGCAGCCTCAGAGCCATAAGGCAGCCTCAGAGCCATAAGGCAGCCTCAGGGGACAGCCATAAGGCAGCCTCAGAGCCATAAGGCAGCCTCAGGGGCCTCAGAGCCATAAGGCAGCCTCAGGGGAGAGCCATAAGGCAGCCTCAGGGGAGAGCCATAAGGCAGCCTCAGAGCCATAAGGCAGCCTCAGGGGACAGCCATAAGGCAGCCTCAGGGGGAGAGCCATAAGGCAGCCTCAGGGGAGAGCCATAAGGCAGCCTCAGGGCCATAAGGCACAGCCATAAGGCAGCCTCAGGGGGAGAGCCTAAGGCAGCCTCAGGGCCATAAGGCAGCAGCCTCAGCCTCAGAGCCATAAGGCAGCCTCAGGGGACAGCCATAAGGCAGCCTCAGGGGACAGCCATAAGGCAGCCTCAGAGCCATAAGGCAGCCTCAGGGGGACAGCCGGCAGCCTCAGAGCCATAAGGCAGCCTCAGGCCATAAAGGAGCCCAGCCATAAGGCAGCCTCAGAGCCATAAGGGCCTCAGCCTCAGAGCCATAAGGCAGCCTCAGAGCCATAAGGCAGCCTCAGAGCCATAAGGCAGCCTCAGGGGAGAGCCATAAGGCAGCCTCAGGCCATAAGGCAGCCTCAGAGCCATAAGGCAGCCTCAGGGCCATAAGGCAGCCTCAGAGCCATAAGGCAGCCTCAGGGCCATAAGGCAGCCTCAGAGCCATAAGGCAGCCTCAGAGGGAGAGCCTCAGAGCCATAAGGCAGCCTCAGAGCCATAAGGCAGGCCATAAGGCAGCCCTCAGGGGAGAGCCATAAGGCAGCCTCAGGGGAGAGCCATAAGGCAGCCTCAGGGGGAGAGCCATAAGGCAGCCTCAGGGGGGAGAGCCATAAGGCAGCCTCAGAGCCATAAGGCAGCCTCAGAGCCATAAGGCAGCCTCAGGGCCATAAGGCAGCCTCAGGGAGGCAGCCTCAGAGCCATAAGGCAGCCTCAGAGGCCATAAGGCAGCCTCAGAGCCATAAGGCAGCCTCAGAGCCATAAGGCAGCCTCAGGGCCATAAGGCAGCCTCAGAGCCATAAGGCAGCCTCAGAGCCATAAGGCAGCC
>NC_088397.1:84155727-84343227 GCF_034236695.1 Oncorhynchus nerka
ACACACACAAAGAGAGAGAGAGAGAGACACACACACACACACAAAAAGAGAGAGAGAGAGAGACACACACACACACACACACAAAGAGAGAGAGAGAGAGACACACACACACACACACACACAAAGAGAGAGAGAGAGAGACACACACACACAAAGAGAGAGAGAGAGAGACACACACAAAGAGAGAGAGAGACACACACACACAAAGAGAGAGAGAGACACACACACACAAAGAGAGAGAGAGACACACACACACACAAAGAGAGAGAGAGAGACACACACACACACACACAAAGAGAGAGAGAGAGACACACACACACAAAGAGAGAGAGAGAGAGACACACACACACAAAGAGAGAGAGAGAGAGACACACACACACACACACAAAGAGAGAGAGAGAGAGACACACACACACACAAAGAGAGAGAGAGAGAGACACACACACACACACAAAGAGAGAGAGAGACACACACACACACAAAGAGAGAGAGAGACACACACACACACACAAAAGAGAGAGAGAGACACACACACACAAAGAGAGAGAGAGACACACACACACAAAGAGAGAGAGAGACACACACACACAAAAGAGAGAGAGAGACACACACACACACACAAAAGAGAGAGAGAGACACACACACACACACAAAGAGAGAGAGAGACACACACACACACACAGAGAGAGAGACACACACACACAACACACACAAAGAGAGAGAGAGACACACACACACACACACAAAGAGAGAGAGAGACACACACACACACACACAAAGAGAGAGAGAGACACACACACACACACAAAGAGAGAGAGAGACACACACACAAAGAGAGAGAGAGACACACACACACACAAAGAGAGAGAGAGACACACACACAAAGAGAGAGAGAGACACACACACAAAGAGAGAGAGAGACACACACACAAAGAGAGAGAGAGACACACACACACACACAAAGAGAGAGAGAGACACACACACACACACAAAGAGAGAGAGAGACACACACACACACAAAGAGAGAGAGAGACACACACACAAAGAGAGAGAGAGACACACACACACACACACACACAAAGAGAGAGAGACACACACACACACACACACAAAGAGAGAGAGAGACACACACACAAAGAGAGAGAGAGACACACACACAAAGAGAGAGAGAGAGAGACACACAAAGAGAGAGAGAGAGACACACACAAAGAGAGAGAGAGAGACACACACAAAGAGAGAGAGAGACACACACACAAAGAGAGAGAGAGACACACACACAAAGAGAGAGAGAGACACACACAAAGAGAGAGAGAGACACACACACAAAGAGAGAGAGAGACACACACAAAGAGAGAGAGAGACACACACACAAAGAGAGAGAGAGACACACACACAAAGAGAGAGAGAGACACACACAAAGAGAGAGAGAGACACACACACAAAGAGAGAGAGAGAGACACACACACAAAGAGAGAGAGAGACACACACACAAAGAGAGAGAGACACACACACACACTCAAAGAGAGAGAGACACACACACACACAAAGAGAGAGAGAGACACACACACACAAAGAGAGAGAGAGAGGACACACACACACACAAAGAGAGAGAGAGAGACACACACACACACAAAGAGAGAGAGAGAGACACACACACACAAAGAGAGAGAGAGAGACACACACACAAAGAGAGAGAGAGAGACACACACACAAAGAGAGAGAGAGACACACACACACAAAGAGAGAGAGAGAGACACACACACACACAAAGAGAGAGACACACACACACAGATCTCCTCTTTACAAAGCAGCATATTATTAAGCAGCACTGAGAGACTGCCACACATGCACTACTGAAGAGCTAGAATACAGGCCTGCTCTGTCACTCCATTAGAAAACACTGCCTCACCACAATGTCTCATGGACACGTGTGCCTCGGCCCTGAGCGTCTGGCCTGGGACAACCCCCTTTTCTCTCTGCAGATCGTCATACACTTGGGTTAGATTTTAAAATGTAACATGCAGTTATTCATTCACCTTTCATGCAGTTGCAGTCAATCCATTTACAAAGACAGGCAGACAGCCAGCCAGACAGGTAGCTAAAACATGGCATCCCTCTCATCATTGTGGTTGGAGCCCATAAACTGACGGACTGTGCTTGAGGTTGGTCTAGCAATTTACGCTGTCTAAAGCACATACAGTTGAAGTCGGAAGTTTACATACACTTAGGTTGGAGTCATTAAAATTGATTTTCAACCACTCCACAAATTTCTTGTTAACAAACTATAGTTTTGGCAAGTCGGTTAGGATATCTACTTTGTGCATGACACTCAATTTTCCAACAATTGTTTACAGACTATTACCAGATTATCTCACTTACAATTGACTGTATCATAATTCCAGTGGGTCAGAAGTTTCCATACACTAAGTTGACTGTGCCTTTAAACAGCTTGGAAACAGCTTGGAAACAGCTTGGAAAATTCCAGAAAATTATGTCATGGCTTTAGAAGCTTCTGATAGACTAATTGACATCATTTGAGTCAATTGGAGGTGTATCTGTGAATATATTTCAAGGCCTACCTTCAAACTCAGTGCCGCTTTGCTTGACATCATGGAAAAATCAATAGAAATCAGCCAAGACCTGAGGAAAAAAAATTGTAGACCTCCACAAGTCTGGTTCATCCTTGGGAGCAATTTCCAAACGCCTGAAGGTACCACGATCATCTGTACAAACAATAGCATGGAAGTATAAACACCATGGACCACGCAGCCGTCATACTGCTCAGGAAGGAGACGCGTTCTGTCTCCTAGAGATGAACGTACTTTGGTGCGAAAAGTGCAAATCAATCCCAGAACAACAGCAAAGGACCTTGTGAAGATGCTGGAGGAAACAGGTACGAAAGTATCTATATCCACAGCAGGAAAAAGGAGGAAAAGGGGGAGGCTTGAAAACCGAAGAATACCATCCCAACCATGAAGCACGGGGGTGGAAGCATCATGTTGTGGGGGTGCTCTGCTGCAGGAGGGACTGGTGCACTTCACAAAATAGATGGCATCATGAGGAAAGAAAATTATGTGGACATATTTAAGCAACATCAAGGCATCAGTTAAGTTAAAGCTTGTTAAAGTTAAAGCTTGGTCACAAATGAGTCTTCCAAATGGACAATGACCCCAAGCATACTTCCAAAGTTGTGGCAAAATGGCTTAAGGACAACAAAGTCAAGTTATTGGAGTGGCCATCACAAAGCGCTGACCTCAATCCCATAGAAAATTTGTGGGCAGAACTGAAAACGTGTGTGCGAGCAAGGAGGCCTACAAACCTGACTCAGTTACACCAACTCTGTCAGGAGGAATGGGCCAATATTATGGGAAGCTTGTGGAAAGCTTTGACCCAAGTTAAACTATTTAAAGGCAACGCTACGAAATACTAATTGAGTGTATGTAAACTTCTGACCCAGTGGGAATGTGATGAAAGAAATAAAAGTTGAAATAAATCATTCTCTCTAATATTATTCTGACATGGTGATCCTAACTGACCTAAAACAAGGATTAAACGTCAGGAATCGTGAAAAACTGAGTTTAAATGTATTTGGCTAAGGTGTATGTAAACTTCACACTTCCGACCCCATGCTGCACCTCTATTTCTGTTTCCACACTCATTTCATACCATTACCTTCTGAATAGACTGAAAATAAATCTTTCAAATAAAAAAAACTACGACTGACTTCTAAGTGAAGGCTTACCTTCTCCCGGGCACAGACATAGGACTGCTGCCTGCGCGCGTGAAACCCGTCTCTGATTGGTTGGAGGAGGAAGAGCTGGAGGACTTGGTTTCTTGACTGAGGGGGTGGGCCAGCCGCTCCTGCAGGGGGTTGGGCCGGTTCCACAGCACCGTCTGTGGGGACGAGTTTTGTCCCTTCCTCCTGGGAGGCCATAGAAGGTTTGACGTTATCTTACCCTTCATTTGGTATTACTTTTAGGCAAGTTGGCTGAGAACACATTCTCTCCATAGAAGTTACAACCATATTGGTCTTCGATGGATTTGATGGAAGGAAGACTTGTCAACATGACAACATATAGAGCAGGGCAGACACAAAGCGTCTGCTAACTAAATTATTTCATTAAGATAATTATTTTTATACTAACGTTACGGGTCACACCAATAGACAGACGGAGAGGGGGAGGAGAACTCACCAGCTGGAGGCTGCCAGGGGCTGGCCGGAAAACAGGTCCACAGCGTCGTTGGTGAGGCAAGTGGCTCCGCCCACGTCCTCCGTGATCAGAGAGAAGTCACTGCTCAGGCTGGTCACGCTGCCCCGGTCCCTGGACTCTGCAGCAATCACACGGGAGACACGGGTTTAGCGGATAGGCCATCAGACCAATCAGAGGAGAAACTAGTTGTAGGGGAGGTACTAATTAAAAATACACTGGAAGTTGCCAATTGTGACATTTTGTCAGGAATGTTGTCTGTATGTTGGTTCATGTATACGTTCGATATTTAAGAATTTTGTGTCTCATGAAACCACAAGAATTCTTAGTCAAACAATACATGCCTTTTGCCAGAGATATGGACAATAAGTCTGCCGTTTTAGGGGATCCCATTTGGCTCTGGGAATCATAACATGACAGCTAATGGTCAGAGACGTCATAGTAGGTGACAGCTTGTAGTCAAACCCAGCCTCAACCATTTACATGGAGACAAATAGGTCTGTGAACGCAAGAGTCGATATCAACAAACATAATTATTATGAAATGAGGTGGGTGGAAGCTGCGTTCACAAACTGGACATCTGGTGAATTGTTTCCAGTAGCTGTAAATGCAGCTCCGTGTATCATGTCGAGGGGACAAGACATAAAAGCTCATCATGTTAAATCAGAACTGAGGTACAGTGGGAATTCATACCATGGCTTTTCTGAAGTTTCTTAGCACCACTGTACAAACCTCTATCCTTATGTAATATATAATAATGAACTATCTAAAGTTCTCATTATTATGACATACCATCCTCATTAGCAGCAATACTAATTATTCTACCACACGTCTTGTGCTCCTTATAGGACACATTACTGCACTCTATACTGCTCTAAACTGTTAATCTCTGTATACCCGTCGCAAGACCCACTGGTTGATGCTTATTTATAAAAATTTAAAAAACTCTTAGGCCTCACTCCCCCCTATCTGAGATATCTACTGCAGCCCTCATCCTCCAAATACAACATCCGTTCTGCCAGTCACATTCTGTTAAAGATCCCCAAAGCACACACATCCCTGGGTCGCTCGTCTTTTCAATTCGCTGCAACTAGCGACTGGAACGAGCTGCAACAAACACTCAAACTGGACAGTTTAATCTCAATCTCTTCATTGAAAGACTCAATCATGGACACTCTTACTGACAGTTGTGGCTGCTTTGCGTGATGTATTGTCGTCTCTACCTTCTTGCCCTTTGTGCCATGTTTTATACTGCAACCTTGTCGCGCCGCTACCACGCCGTGTTGTCGCGTCGCGCCGCTACCACGCCGTCGCGTCGCGCCGCTACCACGCCCGTCGCGTCGCGCCGCTACCACGCCGTCGCGTCGCGCCGCTACCACGCCGTCGCGTCGCGCCGCTACCACGCCGTCGCGTCGCGCCGCTACCACGCCGTGTTGTCGCGCCGCTACCACGCCGTGTTGTCGCGCCGCTACCACGCCGTGTTGTCGCGCCGCTACCACGCCGTGTTGTCGCGTCGCGCCGCTACCACGCCGTCGCGTCGCGCCGCTACCACGCCGTCGCGTCGCGCCGCTACCACGCCGTGTTGTCGCGCCGCGCCGCTACCACGCCGTCGCGTCGCGCCGCGCCACGCGCGTCGCGTCGCGCCGCTGCCGCGTCGCGATGCTACCACGCCGTCGCGTCGCGCCGCTACCACGCCGTGTTGTCGCTGCCGCGCCGCTACCACGCCGTGTTGTCGCGTCGCGCCGCTACCACGCCGTGTTGTCGCGTCGCGCCGCTACCACGCCGTGTTGTCGCGTTGCCGCGCCGCTACCACGCGTGTTGTCGCGCGCCGCTACCACGCCGTGTTGTCGCGTCGCGCCGCTACCACGCCGTGTGTCGCGTCGCGCCGCTACCACGCCGTGTTGTCGCGTCGCGCCGCTACCACGCCGTGTTGTCGCGTCGCGCCGCTACCACGCCGTGTTGTCGCGTCGCGCCGCTACCACGCCGTGTTGTCGCGTCGCGCCCGCTACTACGCCGTGTTGTCGCGTCGCGCCGCTACCACGCTCGTGTTGTCGCGTCGCCGCTACCACGCCGTGTTGTCGCGTCGCGCCGCTACCACGCCCGTGTTGTCGCCGCGCGCCGCTACCACGCCGTGTTGTCGCGTCGCTACCACGCCGTGTTGTCGCGTCGCTACCACGCCGTGTTGTCGCGTCGCTACCACGCCGTGTTGTCGCGTCGCTACCACGCCGTGTTGTCGCGTTGCGTTGCTACCACGCTGTGTTGTCATGTGTTGCTGCCTTGCTATGTTGTTGTCTTAGGTCTCTCTTTATGTAGTGTTCTCTCTTGTCGTGATGTGTGTTTTGCCCTATATTTATATTTTATATTCCAGCCCCTGTCCCCGCAGGAGACCTTTTGCCTTTTGGTAGACCGTCATTGTAAATAAGAATTTGCCTAGTTAAAAAAGAAAAGAAACCTGTTTAATGAGCCACAGACTACCAAGTACATGTAGGTACTGTGACGTCATAAAATATTATGTAAGGGATAATCAACGAGGGGCTATAAGTTATATGGAACATAATGCCTGATGTGGAAGGTTTGTGCCACGACGCACTAGAGGAGAGTGTGAATTATCTCCCTATAATGCACAGCAATATTCAATGGCTATGAATGTCATTCTTACATGTTCTATATTTGAGCTGCTTTTGAAAGCAAAAGATTAATTTAAAATATTATTGCCATTGTTTAATTAGATTTTCATTGCAAGCTAAGAGGACTGATGGTTTGGATAGCTAAGCTAGCAAGTCAGTCAGTTTGGTTACCAAGGCAACTGCTGTAGCTATCTAGTAAACTTGCTAGCTAGCTACTTCAGTGCATTTCTATCGGCAAATGAACACATTTTCTAGCGACAAATGTGTTTAAATTATAGTCATTGCATAAGCGGGATAATCAACTTCGGGCTGTATGTGTTCTCTGGAAAATAATGCAGTTCTGTGGAAGGTTAGTCGTGGCACACATCTTTCAGATCATGCATTATTTTCCATAGAATACATAGCCTCTTGTTGATTATCCCTTTCATATAACAGGGATTTTCTGCCATTGAAATTCTTGCGGAGGGTCGCCTAACCGCTTTTTCAGGTCGCCTAAGTCCAAACTGTAAAGCTAAATTATAATATGGTATGGAAAAAAGATTCAGTGTCAAATGTAATGATTAAAACCAGGTATAAAATACGTAGAAAAGATAATGGACCTATATATTTTTTATAGTATAATCTTTGAAAACTAACAATCACCAAAATAAAAGTTAAGACACTCAGGGAGAATTGAAAATTCCCCAAAACAATTAATTTAGCAGTATAAATTTTGTTATTATGTTTGAGCAAAATAACACAGGATTAGCCATGGCAAAATGCATAACATTGCATGACATAAGCTTTAAAAATGCAAAAAAAACATCAACACCTAAGCCCCCTTTTGATGCAGAAAATAAACTGTTACAAATCGAGAGTTTGGGACTACAAGGTTCAATCTGCAAAAATATGATTGAGATAACTGGCTTTTAAGTTCCGAACCCTCATTTGTTTGAATGGTGTCAGCAATTTTTTTATTGTATTTTTTCTCTAACAACTTAAACTGTGGTATTTGTGGAGTACTACATGGCTAGAGAACATTGAACAGAACAAGGCTGTCAATAACTCAATTTGGTCAAAAACGCTGATAGAACCTTAGTCTCAAGCTCTTGAAATGTCTCCAGGGAAACAACTTACTCAACTGGCAGAGGTCGTCCACTGTGAAATCAGTGTCTTTGAAATTAGAGTTTTTCCTTCTGTGGAAACTGGAGAGAAAAAAGGATGCTGAAACAATACACACAGAGAGAGAGAGAGACAGGGAGAGAGAAAAAAGAAAAAAAAGAGCGAGGGAGGAGGGAGGAGAGAAAAAAAGTGAAAGAGAGCGAGCCATCAAAGAACAGAGAGAAAAAAAAAATCTTTCAAAAAATCTGTTTTGTCATAGTGGGAATCGGACCATGAAATAACAGCATTATTGCCCTGAGTGGCTGTATGTATACTTACAACTCTCCTGTTGAAACATTTAAAAGAGTGGCTTAAGGGCATTGTACACTGGGTGTACAGGCTGAATGACAATGTATGCGTCCCGAAATGGCACCCTATTCCCTATATAGTGCACCACTTTTGACCAGGGCCAATAGTGCTCTGGTAATGGTAGTGTACTATATAAGGACTAGGGTTTCCATTTCAGGGACGGACAATGTTTTATAAAAAGTGCATTTACATTTCAACCGTCTGTTGTTCCGTGACATTTCACTCACCTCGGTTTCTTCATGGCAGAGAACTTTTCTGAGACAATGTGCTTCAAAAAATTGAAGCAAAAAAAGAAAATCTGCCAGGAGGAATAGAAGGAGTTTAGTGTTGGAGATGAATTAAATACGTGACAAAATACTGCCCCCTAGTTTTGAAAAACATCCCCAAACACCTCACTTTAGTTGAAAATTGGAACATACTTAGTGAATAGTTACAGTAGTCTGGTATATCAGTTTCATAAAATGTATCAGACAAAGCTGTACTCTTATCTTTACAAGCCATTCAATCTACTTTGGTGCAGTAAATTCCTAAAAAAACTAATTCAAGAGGTTGGCAACAGTGTTTGAACTTGGGGGCAAGAACCATATTAACTAAATAGAAAAATGTATAATCAATGTTTTAATATTCCACACACACGCCATTGCATTAATATTGTGTTAGAGTACTACTGACCTCCTCTCCTTTGCTGAGGCGATCAGGTAGCATATGACTGTAGGAAACACAGACCAGATCGGTGACAATGATCGCCATCAAAAAAAATCTAGCTAAGAACCCTTTACTACATATGATTATGAGCCACCATCCCCAACCAACCTATTCAACTCCATCATACTTTCTCAATTCCTTTTCCTTTCGATTCAGTGTACAGTTTTCTCCATGCTACTGGTAACAATGTAGGTGTGCCAGTTATACTTTTACAATTTATATACTTATTTGTTCAAACAGTATAAATCTTAAGATCAAAGTGAAGATGGAGACTGCAAAGCAAAAAGAAGAGGATTCAGTTTAGAACTCATTGTTTACAAAAGTATACCAATAACAAATTGACCATCATTCCTCCTATCAGCTCTGACCTCTGGCTTTGAACCCGAATCAGTCAAGTTACCTTTCACATTTAAAGGTGAAACGAACAAATGAACCAACTCTCAATGGGAGTTTAAAGTTAGACCCAGCGAGATGACGTTGCCACGAGCAGCACTGCAGATATTGCGATTGGTACGATGCAAGACTTCGCTCTCACACAGTCACACTAAGTCTTTGCGCATGTGCACGGCTTCTCTTCACGCTGCAGAAAGGTTTAGCCTTGCGCTTCAACACTCTTAGTTGTTGTAGAAAACTACCCACTATGCCGTTTACTTCTAGCATCTAAATCATATCGCTGGGTCTACCTTTAAGTGATGGAGAGATAACACAAATCAATACAGACCACCACATCAAACCCGACAGTTGAAAAAAATGCCCAATTATGATGGATCGTGGGAAGGAAGAATGGAAGATGTGTGTGTACTATTCTTGGTTGGTCCCATCCCTCCTCCTTGAAAGCAGTCCCAGGAGTTTGGACAAGAATAATTACTCTATTGGGCTATCTGGAGGGCGGACGTTTTCTTTTTGACTCCATTTGATGAGTTAAACATTGGAGAGATGCACAGCGGTAATTATATATATATGAAAGAGAAGAGAAGGAGAAAAGAAGAGAAGAGGAAGAGAAGAGATGAGAAGAGGTCCATTGTGAGCTCAATGTGAATCCTTACCCAAAGAGGAACCAGTCGTAGGCGATGGTCAGATAGAGGATTTCAGCCGGCTCCAGACTGGCGTGGACGGCACCATCCTAGAAAAAAATTCATTCAAGAATGCAAATTAGCCTCAATGGGCACCACATGGTGGCACTGGCATGGTCGTTGGATTACGAGCTAGCCGCTATCCTGCGTCTATTTTTTTATTTCCGTTTGTAAGATATGATAGATGTAGTGAAAAGTGTCAGGTACAAATTCCTGGGTTCAAATATTATTTTGAAATCATTTCAAATACTTGAAGAGGCAATCAGCAATTGCTACATGGATTTTTGGGACATCCATTAAATGATATGTACCCATTGAAGAATTTAATTTATGAGCTTAATTTAACTGTCGTACCCCATCAGAGCCCAAAATATAAGTTTGTTTTACTCCAATATTCCTAAACAAAGTCAAATGTATACAAAACAATGCAGAGCCTGAAAACATGGTTAAAACAACAATGATGATATCATGGATGGTCAGTCCTTCCATCAGTCCTGTCTTTGAATTTGAGAGTGATTACATTTCTCTAGCCCTATCCTTCAGCTTTTTAGAGTGACAGTGGCAGAGAAAACACTTTGTTATTGTTTCAACCACTGATTGGCCCTTTAAGCTGGGCTTGATTGAGGTTCCCTGGTTTAATGGAACAGTCCCCAATCTGCCAAAACTCACCCACCAGACACTTTGGGCAAGCTAAAGCAAACGCTGAAAGTATTTAACAGATTTCAAATAGTATTTGAAATATGATGCATATTTATATGGCCAAACCTAATATTACATTTTAAATAAACGCAGACACTGAATATTGAATCTGGTGATTAAGCGGTGGGTCTTGAATCTGAATTCCATTTGCGTATGAATATATAAAATGGGAGGGGCACGGAAGGGTCAAAGCTGATGAATTAATTGTGGGATTACAGAACATTAATTTTGAAGAAGTGCCTTTGGAATTGAATTACAAAATGGATACCTGGTTGGCGGAGGTAGAGAGGTAGAGAGAGAGAGCAAGAGAGCGCAAGAGAGGTATATCGTATTTACGGTATACCGAGTTATTTGGAAATAACCAAGGGATGGTTTTTCAATACCGTTGAAACTATTTACATTTTTTAATACATTTGGATATGTTTTGCTACTTTTTATGTAAATACCTGCAGTCAACTTGTGCAATACATTAGGAGATAAAGCAGATTGCGTTCTTCATTTCACCGGTCACATCTTTCATTATGAAGAGTACAGGTAGTAACCAGTGACCTGGTGTTGGTTTACAAGCACACACACAATGTGCTAAATGCTCTGCAGTTGTGCATTTGGTTAGCTAATATAGTAGCAAAAGTATGTGAACATTTTATTCCCAAATCAGGGACATTAATATGGAGCTGGTCCCCCCTTTGCTGCTATAACAGCCTCCACTCTTCTGGGAAGGCTTTCCACTAGATGTTGGAACATTGCTGCGGGGACTTCCATTCAGCCACAAGAGCATTATGCCTGGCTCGCAGTCAGTGTCCCAATTCATACCAAAGGAGTTCGATGGGGTTGAGGTCAGGGCTCTGTGCAGACCAGTCAAGTTCTTCCCCACCAATAACGACAAAGCATTTTTGTATGGACCTCGCTTTGTGCACAGGGGCATTGTCATGCTGAAACAGGAAAGGGCCTTCCACAAACGGTTGCCACATAGTTATAAACACAGAATCATCTACAATGTCATTGGATGCTGTAGTGTCAAGATTTGCACAAGCATTTTGCTACACTCGCAATAACATATTCTAACCATGTGTATGTGACCAATAACATTTGATTTCCCTTCACTAGAACTTAGAGGCCAAGCCCAAACCATAAAAAAACTGCCCCAGACCATTATTACTCCTCCACCAAACTTTACAGTTGGCACTATGCATTGGGGCAGGTAGCGTTCTCCTGGCATCCGCCAAACCTAGATTTGTCCGTCGGACTGCCAGATGGTGAAGCGTGATTCATTCCTCCAGAGAACACGCTTCCACTGCTCCAGAGTGGCGACGAGCTTTATACCACTCCAGGCCGAAGATTGACATTGCACATGGTAATCTTAGGCTTGTGTGCGGCTGCTCTGCCATGGAAATCCATTTCATGAAGCTCTCGACGAACAGTTCTTGTGCTGACATTGCTTTCAGAGGCAGTTTGGAACTTTGCCTGAGTGTTGCAGCCGAGGACAGATGATTTTTACGTGCTTCAGCAGTCGGCGATGCCGTTCTGTGAGCTTGTGGCCGAGGCGTTGTTGCTCCAGCACTTACAACTGACCGGGGCACTTACAATTGACTTGTTGGAAAGGTGGCATCCTATGACAGTGCCACGTTGAAAGTCACTGAGGTCTTAAGTACAGGCCATTCTACTGCCAATGTGTTTGTCTATGGAGATTTATTGGCTGTGTGCTCGATTTTATACACCTGTCAGCAACGGGTGTGGCTGAAATAGCGGAATCCAAGTTGTTAGCTTCTTTCAAAATCAAGCTTTGCATGCCGGAAAGCAGAGAATCAGTCTCCTTCTGGATCATGAGCCTTGCTGTGTAATATTTGTTTTGAGGGTGCAGAAAACTGTGAGTAGCATTTTGTTGGTTACTTGTATACTTTTATGAGCTGGGATGTCTGTCATGAAAATAGTTTAAGTCAGAGACTATAAAATGTTCACAATGCAATCGTTAGCATTAAGTTAGCATTCCCTATGGGAATTAACATGTACTTGTTAGCATTGCTAACCTTTGGATTACAAAGGCTCAGTGGGTTTTGAAACTAGCGCCCCTTGTGAGCAATGCCGGAATTACCAAATACCCTGGTACGGCACAAGGTCGGTATGAAGGCCACCCAAGCCTAGGAGAGAAAAATAGAGAGAGAAACAGATGGACAGGAATAAAAGAGAGAGATAAGAGAACACTTACTGCCCAAAGCGAGAGACGCAGGAGGGACACGAAGAGAGGTGTCCGGTCCCAACCGGATATGCAGTGCACGAGGAGACCGCTCTCGTCTACAGGGAGCAAACCCAAGCACAACCAAATCAGAACCACTTAAGAAATTAAGGTTGACACAAGGTTTTATAGAGATTAGGAAGTGATGAGGAATAAAGCCCATGAACAAGACTAGTAGTTCAACATCTCAGAGACCCTCACTGGACCCTTTGAGATATGAGATAGGACTTAACCAGTCTTTTCTAGGTCAATTTACTTCCTGAAAGGAGCCAGACCCACCCACACCCCAGACACACCCACACACACCAGACCCCCCCCCACACACACCAGACCCACACCCCAATAGACCCCCCACACACACACACACACAGACCCCAGACACACACACACACACACCAGACCCACACACACACACCAGACCCACACACACACACAGACCCAGACACACACACACACACACCAGACCCACACACACACAGACCCACACCAGACCCACACACACACACACCAGACCCACACACACCAGACCAAACACACACACCAGACCCACAAACACACACACCAGACCCACAAACACACACACCAGACCCACAAACACACACACCAGACCCACAAACACACACACCAGACCCACACACACACACACCAGACCCACAAACACACACAGGCACTGACCGTCGCTGTTGATGATGTGAAGCAATAGCTTCAGGTAGTTCTGGGTCTGCTGGACCAGGTCCCAAGACTGAAACAGAGGAACACAGAGTTTCAACACGTTTTCATCTGGGGTGCACTAACATTCAGACAGACATGTGGAATAAGGAATCACATCAGCGCTATTCATGACATGTCTATCTGCAACATTCCACAACATTTGCCAAGTGAACGTGGCCCTGGTGTGGGGACTGCATCGCTTATAACCTAAACATATGCATTTAAACTAGGGCTGTCAAATGATTTTTGATTTTTTAAACTTATTTCAGAATTTGCTCTAATTGAGGTGTAATTTAAGATTTTTTTTATACAAAAATCATTACAAGAATATTAACGTCTTGATTTTGTCCAAAGTAACAGTTAGCCAAATCAGGTATATTGATAAAGCACACTTTCTTTAGCCTCAGTGTCAACTTGTTTTCACATCACATTGTTGTTCTTAGCTGTATAGATGATGTATAGATGCTGTATTTGGGATGTTTTCAAAGCTTTCAGACAATGTCATTAACCACAGTAATAAAAATAAAAAAGTATGATAAAATTACAAAACGTTGACTTCAGTTACCAGATTAGGTATAACAGACTGGATTTAAACCGTTTCTAGATTACATTTCAATCATTCAACAACTAGGTAACAAGTTGTGAAAACCACATATCACAGTTATAGCAAGTAAAACTTTCCAAAAAAAATCTGCTAATCAGCTAAATCTGAAAACAATGGAACAATGGACATAATAAATATCAAGACATTTTGTTTAACATGAGAAATTATTAGCCAGCAAACAGATGCAGCTTCATAACCCACCTACAGAGGTCACTGTGAGACCACTAATATCAGGAAAGACTCAGAATCACAGCTCGCTGAAGTATTGAATACAGTATAATTATGATTATATAGGGAAAATAGTAGATGCACCTGATATTCAGGTATTAGTAGACATACCTGATATTTACTCCAGTCTATATTCAAGTTCTTGGTAAAGCACACAGGGATTGTCAAAGGAGCATCCACAAAATCCTGTTGATGAAGGTTAACAATGAAACAGTATGTTTTGAGATCTGAGCTCCTATTCATAAAGCGTGCAAGAGTGCTCACCTAGGTTCAGTTTTGTCTTTGAGATCTGAGCTCCTATTCATAAAGCGTGTAAGAGTGCTCACCTAGGTTCAGTTATGTCTTTGAGATCTGAGCTCCTATTCATAAAGCGTGTAAGAGTGCTCACCTAGGTTCAGTTATGTCTTTGAGATCTGAGCTCCTATTCATAAAGCGTGTAAATGCTCACCTAGGTTCAGTTATGTCTTTGAGATCTGAGCTCCTATTCATAAAGCGTGTAAGAGTGCTCACCTAGGTTCAGTTTTGTCTTTGAGATCTGAGCTCCTATTCATAAAGCGTGTAAGAGTGCTCACCTAGGTTCAGTTATGTCTTTGAGATCTGAGCTCCTATTCATAAAGCGTGTGCTCACCTAGGTTCAGTTATGTCTTTGAGATCTGAGCCCTATTCATAAAGCGTGTAAGAGTGCTCACCTAGGTTCAGTTTTGTCTTTGAGATCTGAGCTCCTATTCATAAAGCGTGTAAGAGTGCTCACCTAGGTTCAGTTATGTCTTTGAGATCTGAGCTCCTATTCATAAAGCGTGTAAGAGTGCTCACCTAGGTTCAGTTATGTCTTTGAGATCTGAGCTCCTATTCATAAAGCGTGTAAGAGTGCTCACCTAGGTTCAGTTTTGTCTTTGAGATCTGAGCTCCTATTCATAAAGCGTGTAAGAGTGCTCACCTAGGTTCAGTTTTGTCTTTGAGATCTGAGCTCCTATTCATAAAGCGTGTAAGAGTGCTCACCTAGGTTCAGTTATGTCTTTGAGATCTGAGCTCCTATTCATAAAGCGTGCAAGAGTGCTCACCTAGGTTCAGTTATGTCTTTGAGATCTGAGCTCCTATTCATAAAGTGTGTAAGAGTGCTCACCTAGGTTCAGTTTTGTCTTTGAGATCACAATGAATAAGATAAATGGACAGGGGGACCGGATCCTACATCAGTAGTCCTAACTTCAAGACGCTTTGTATAGTTCATCTGGATGGATAGATATGAGGAATCTCAGAGATTGTGTGTGTGTACGTCAAACACAATACCTGATTCCAGTTGAATACTAGTCCCTCAGCGGTGTAGTCTCGATCTTTGTAGTCCTTAAAGAACTCACACCCTGGAGACACAGAGAGAGGGGTGGTGTTCATTAGACAGCGAACAGAAGAAAACAGAAACAGGGAGGATCCAATAAGAACCACTTGTTTCCGGTTTCAGTTGAAAACCGTGTACGCTAATGAATACAGCCCTGGTGTTGTGGTAAAGAAATGGTATGCATAGAGAAGAGTACAGCTCTCTCTCTCTGAGGAGGAGGAGTGTAGCTATAACAATAAGGATGTTGGAATGCATTGTAAGGCTTACCAACTGCCTTTCTGTTGTCTATGTAACTATTGTACATAAACTGTGTGTGGAAACCTACTTTTCCTAATAAAACCGACATTATAAAAAGTAGATAAAAAGTTAATAAATAAATGTATTTTAAAAATGTAGGGGGTTGGGTTTTAGAGAGATTTGGGTTTTACCTGGGTAAGGGTTAGGGTTTTACCCGGGTAAGGGTTTTACCTGGGTACGAGTTAGGGATTTTCCTGGATAAGGGTTTTTACCTGGGTAAGGCACAGAGAGCAGGGTGAAGTCTGCATATCGTTGAGCCTTATCCACCTTCTCAGACGAGGTGACACTGGACGACAGATCACATAAAAGAGTAAAGAGAGAAAATATTCCCAATGTGATGAAGCAGCTACAACATACCTGAAGCACTAACCTCATACTGAACATTCTTGTCTAACGGTGCGTATACATGACATGATTCCCAAATTAACTGTCACACATAGCAAGCACGCACATACATCAACATTACATAATAATAATAATTTGGGGGGTGCTTATATTTGTCCTGTTACACACTTGTACAAGTGTGAACTGAAAATGTGTGTCTTGCATATTCCAACTCCACCGAGACCCCCGGAGGGAGTGGGGTCACAGCCAGGGTCACCATTGTCCAGTGCCCCTGGAGAAATTGGGGTTAAGTGCCTTGCTCAGGGCACAGCGACATATTTTTTCCCCACCTAATCGGCTCTGGGATTTGTACCAGCGACCTTTCAGTTACTGGCCCAATGCTCTAACCTTGAGGCAACCTACCGCACACAATTACATCAAACAAGTACGCAGGCACCTAGGTAAATAAACACACACACACACAACCTTTTGACAAAAACACCGCCACACATGCAAAGGTCAACATGCAAACAAGGGTACACTTTAGGAGTCAGGTATATTACATAACATAATGCTACCAAAAGACCAACCTGTGAGTGTGTGTTGAATACATTAAGGATCCTGGCTGAGTGAGGACGTGTTGAATACATTAAAAATCCTGGCTGGGTGAGGGTGTGTTGAATACATTAAGAATCCTGGCTGGGTGGGTGAGGGTGTGTTGAATACATTAAGAATCCTGGCTGGGTGAGGGTGTGTTGAATACATTAAGAATCCTGGCTGGGTGGGTGAGGGTGTGTTGAATAAATTAAGAATCCTGGCTGGGTGGGTGAGGGTGTGTTGAATACATTAAGAATCCTGGCTGGGTGGGTGAGGGTGTGTTGAATACATTAAGAATCCTGGCTGGGTGGGTGAGGGTGTGTTGAATACATTAAGAATCCTGGCTGGGTGAGGGTGTGTTGAATACATTAAGAATGCTGGCTGGGTGTGTGTGTTGAATACATTAAGTATCCTGGCTGGGTGAGGGTGTGTTGAATACATTAAGAATGCAGGCTGGGTGTGTTGAATACATTACGAATGCTGGCTGGGTGGGTGAGGGTGTGTTGAATACATTAAGAATCCTGGCTGGGTGGGTGAGGGTGTGTTGAATACATTAAGAATCCTGGCTGGGTGGGTGAGGGTGTGTTGAATACATTAAGAATCCTGGCTGGGTGAGGGTGTGTTGAATACATTAAGAATGCTGGCTGGGTGTGTGTGTTGAATACATTAAGTATCCTGGCTGGGTGAGGGTGTGTTGAATACATTAAGAATGCTGGCTGGGTGTGTTGAATACATTAAGAATGCTGGCTGGGTGAGGGTGTGGGTGTGTTGACTTACTTTAGGCCAAACTTGACCTTCTTGTTCTCCACCATGAGGTCACAGATGTAGCGCACAGAGAGGTAGCGCAGCAGCTTGATGTCCAGACCCCGCACCTTGTCAAAGAGCTGAGAGTCCCCATTGCTGAAGAGAGACAGAGATGGTTGAGCAGAGAAGTACACAGAACCACTAACATGTATTTAGTATTTTCAGCATTCAATCAAGCAAGAAAAAGAAAGAGAGCGATAGGAGGGAGAGAAAGACATTGAGAAGGTGTACACAGAGAGAGCAATAGGAGGGAGAGAAAGACATTGAGAAGGTGTACACAGAGAGAGTGATAGGAGGGAGAGAAAGACATTGAGAAGGGCTACACAGAGAGAGCGATAGGAGGGAGAGAAAGACATTGAGAAGGGGTACACAGAGAGAGCGATAGGAGGGAGAGAAAGACATTGAGAAGGGCAACACAGAGAGAGCGATAGGAGGGAGAGAAAGACATTGAGAAGGGCAACACAGAGAGAGTGATAGGAGGGAGAGAAAGACATTGAGAAGGGGTACACAGAGAGAGCGATAGGAGGGAGAGAAAGACATTGAGAAGGGGTACACAGAGAGAGCGATAGGAGGGAGAGAAAGACATTGAGAAGGGGTACACAGAGAGAGCGATAGGAGGGAGAGAAAGACATTGAGAAGGGGTACACAGAGAGAGCGATAGGAGGGAGAGAAAGACATTGAGAAGGGGTACACAGAGAGAGCGATAGGAGGGAGAGAAAGACATTGAGAAGGGCAACACAGAGAGAGTGATAGGAGGGAGAGAAAGACATTGAGAAGGGGTACACAGAGAGAGTGATAGGAGGGAGAGAAAGACATTGAGAAGGGCTACACAGAGAGAGCGATAGGAGGGAGAGAAAGACATTGAGAAGGGGTACACAGAGAGA
Source organism: Oncorhynchus nerka (assembly GCF_034236695.1). Taxonomy (NCBI): domain Eukaryota; kingdom Metazoa; phylum Chordata; class Actinopteri; order Salmoniformes; family Salmonidae; genus Oncorhynchus; species Oncorhynchus nerka. The sequence goes on from NC_088397.1 coordinate 84,174,504, forward strand.
GCGATAAAGAGGGAGAGAAATAGTGCAAAGAAATTATGGTTTTAGACGTCATCACATTACCACTCAAATGTCTGTGGCATTTTGAGTATTGAATCAAGCAAAGAAACCAAACCCTCATGTGAAAAGACACCAACCCGGCACTGTCGTCCTCTGGAACCTCTGGCTCAGACTCTGCCCCCCATGTGTCATCAATCCCCCCTAGGGAGAGGAAGACGGAGACAGAGCTGCATCACGACAACAAAATTCTAAACTGGATTCATTTATCCGCAATAAAGGGACGTTTCAAATATCGTATACAGACACTTTCTTCAGGAAAGGGATGCATATTCAAAAACTGGCTTGGGTAATGGACTATAGCCAAACAAGTGAAAATACAGCAGCAACGTTTGATCTTATGAAAAATACTTTTTTTTTTTTTAAAGAAGGAGAAAAAAAGTAACAAATAATTCAAGAGCAGCAGTAAAAAGTGAGACGCTTGCTGACAAAGCAGTCGCTCTGACAAAGGTGAGTAGATCCAAACGTTAGCATTTCAGACACAAAAGTGAAACTGGGTGGAAGCAGTACATGAAAACTTACACTTTTGTAAATGGGTCCAGATTAAAATGTATCTGGTCCTGTATTCATAAAGCTTCTCAGAGCAGGAATGCTGATCTAGGATCTAGTTCTCCCTGTCCATGTAATCTTATTAACTATGATCAAAAGGGGAAAACTGACCAACCCTGAGACGCTTAGTGAACTATATTAAGAGTTTTCCTTGCTGACAAAATGTATTTTGTACCAGTCTCACCTGAGAAGATGTAGTTGTAGCCTGTGCGCCCATATAGCTCCCCCCAGCCTGCCAGAGTGGAAGAGCGACAGATATGCTGCAATGTAAGACAACAAAGGATTAGCACACACGCTGGTTAGCATACAACTCATCTCAATAGTCTAGAAACCTGTCAATCAAGCCTCCCTCTCATTGTTGTTTTTGACACAATCACTTCCTTGTTCAAAGGTGAGGAGTAAAATAAAAGCAACATATCCATCTTTTTTTTTTAAAACACATTTACATACACACATATACATACACAGTAGCCATCAAAAGTTTGGACATAGCTACTCATTCAAGTGTTTTACTATTTTCTACATTGTAGATTAATAGTGAAGACATCAAAATTATGCAATAACACGTTTGGAATCCAAAGACTGTTCAACAAATCAAAATATTTTATATTTGAGATTATTTAAAGTAACCACCCTTTGCCTTGACAGCTTTGCACATTCTTGACATTTTCTCAACCAGCTTCATGAGGAATGCTTTTCCAACAGTCTTGAAGGAGTTCCCACATATGTTGAACACTTATTGGCTGCTTTTCATTCACTCTGTGATCCAACTCATCCCAAACCATCTCAATTGGGTTGAGGTTGAGTGATTGTGGAGGCCAGGCCATCGGATGCAGAACTCCATCACTCTCCTTCTTGGTCAAATAGTCCGACAGTCCCACTAAGTGCAAACCAGATGGGATGGTTTTTTGCTACAGAATGCTGTGGAAGCCATGCTGGTTAAGTGTGCCTTGAATTCTAAATAAATCACTGACAGTGTCACCAGCAAAGCACCATCACACCTCCTCCTCCAGCTTCATGTTGGGAACCACACATGCGGAGATCATTTATCTGTTCACCTACTCTGCGTCTCACAAAGACACGGCTGTCGGAACTAAAAATCAAAAATTTGGACTCATCAGACCAAAGGACAGATTTCCACCGGTCGAATTGCTCATGTTTCTTGGACCAATCAAGTCTCTTCTTCTTTTTGGTAAACTTTTAGTAGTGGTTTCTTTGCAGCAATTTGACCATGAAGGCCTGCTTCACACAGTCTCATCTGAATAGTTGATGTTGAGATGTGTCTGTTACTTCAACTCTGTGAAGCATTTATTTGGGCTGCAATCTGAGGTGCAGTTAACTCATCATAGCGCTTGATAGTTTTTGAGACTGCACTTGAAGAAACTTTCAAAGGTCTTGACATTTTCCGGACAGACTGACCTTCATGTCTTAAAGTAATGATGGACTGTCATTTCTCTTTGCTTATTTGAGCTGTTGTTGCCATAATAACGACTTGGTCTTTTACCAAATAGGGCTATCTTCTGTATACCACCCCTACCTTGACACAACAGCTCATTGGCTCAAATGCATTAAGGAAAAAAATTACACATATTAAGAAGGCACACGTTTTAAATTAAATGTATTCCAGGTGACAACCTTATGGAACAGAAGTTGCGCAAGGCATTGTATCTCAGTGCTAGAAGCTTCACTACAGACCCTGGTTCGATCCCGGGCTGTATCACAACCGGCCGTGATCGGGAGTCCCATAAAGCAGCGCACAATTGGCCTAGCGTCATCCAGGTTAGGGGAGGGGTTTGGCCTGGGTAGGGAGTCATTGTAAAATAAGAATTTGTTCTTAACTGGCTTGCCTAGTTAAATAAAGGTTAAATAAATAAAAAGCTGGTTGAGAGAACGCCAAGAGTGCACAAGGCAAAGGCTGGCTACTGTGAAGAATCTCAAATATGTTTACCCTTTTTTGGTTACTACATGATTTCATATGTGTTATTTCATAGTTATGTCTTCACTATTATTCTACAATGAAGAAAATAGGAAAAATAAAGAAAAACCCTAGAATGAGTAGGTGTCCAAACTTTTGAATGGTACTGTATATAAATAATATATTTACATATAAATAAATATGTAAATAGATACAAATCTATATATATATATATATACACGAATCATACTTTGCCGTTGTAGAGGATGACAGGGCAGACAAACCTCCCTCTGCAGCGGGCCATCTTGCTGCGGTTCACCAGATCCTGCAGCTTGGTGATCTGGACTGTGCTCTCAAACCTAAGGAGACAGCAGCAGCATGATATCAAGCAACATACTCCTCACTACAGCAATAGATTTTCATTGATCTATTCTAACAAAGCAATATATGGATCCTCAATATATTTTCATTACAATGGAGAAATAAATTATAAAAATCAGCAATACATGGATCATCAATATACCAAATAGCAATATATCTTCATTGATATGTTAAAACAAAGCAATACCTACATGAATCATAGTCCTCAATATAGCAATATTATATAATGTAGCAAGTGAAAAATCCAATCAAATTGTATTTGTCACATACACATGGTTAGCAGATGTTAATGCGAGTGTAGCGAAATAACACATCAAACTGCCCCAATAGTCAGAGACTGACGGCGCACATACAGTCCAGTAAGATTGGCTCGGCGCCAGAGGTACAGGTTCAACCACAGTACAGTCAAAGCCCCTGGAGCAGCTTAGGGGTGAATGGAGGAGGAGGATGTCCCAAATGGCCTCCTATTCCCTATTTAGTGCGCTACTTTCGACCAGTGCCGAGAAACTAATTTGGTGTACCGTTTTATCTGTGGATTAATTGTCAGCGTAGAGGACCTTGTGCCTTTCAGGTAAAATAACAACCCAGTGTTTATATCAAAGGACAAATTAGTTAGCAACAGCAAGCTAGCTAGCTAATTTTCAATAAATGTTTAATGCTTTTCGACCGGTCCCAAAATTAATATAATTGTTTCAGAGTTTGTTTTGATATTTCAACCTGCGTGTCCTGATCGTGTCTGGTGTGGAAAAAAAATCAAAAATCAGCATGCGCGCGAGTGGTTTGGTCAGCATGTAACTCAACCCCATTTAGTATTCAGCGTTTTCATTTTAACATCCAAACTAATGGGTATTCTTGAGTGAGCTCATAGCCTAAAGCCCCTATTTAGTGTCAATCAACAACACAAACAATGACATAAAATCCATCTCACTCGTGTGTTTGTTAGCTCTAGATAACCTGGTTGGGCAAACATTTTATGGGTGTTTACATGAATTATTGAGTGGCTGTTTCCCCCGACTTATGAATTCACGTAGAGGGCAACTATGGGACAGGTCACAGACATACGGAAACATAACGCATGAAGGGAATACATTCTCCCCATGAACATGTTATCCAGTCTGACAAAATCACTTTTTTAAACCTCGAGACATCTTCCTCACTGTGTGACTCTTAAAAGCGTTGCGCTCCTCTACTCATAGGTCAAAAGTACATATTCTATTTCCGAACACATTCCAAAATAGAACGCTCCCATAACGTTTCCCATTTAATCATAAATATAATTAGAGAACCTCAGACATTTCCAACCCCCTCGGTGTCATGAATCATGAAGATGTGGACCGGACTACATTTAACCCAGTTTTGTTTTTTGTCCAATAACAAGTCAGGGCCTGTTTTCTTAATCCAGCTCAAATTAGAAAAGATCATCTCGGATCAGTTTAGCTTTGTAGATCATAATGAATAAGACTATAGGGACCAGGTGACCTGAGCCTAGATCAGCACTCCTACTCCAAGTTTACATTCATCATATCTGAATATGGACTGTGGACTATGGTACACACAAATAAACAACAGTGTAATTGGTGACTAAGTGGACTGAACTTTGTCTCAGGCTGTGACTGAGAATGTTACTGGCTGTCAAATCCTTGTTTGTTTCTTCAACTCCTCTCAAAGCCTATTGGGGGAGAGGATCCAAGGTCCCTCCCTCGGTCCTCCTCTCAAAGCACATTGGAGGAGAAGTTGAGGAAACAAGGACTGGGGAAACAAGGACTGGACATCTAGTAGGTCTAATATTTGCAGACACAGCCTCATTGATGACCTTGTTAAGGTAACGTAGGTAGGTACGGTACCCGTCTTTATGGAGCTCTGTACATTCATACTCCAGGAAGACCATCTGTCGGGGGTAGTGGCCACACACCTCCCCGTTGGCGTTGTGGATGACACTGTACTTGTAGTCTCGGCCAAAGAGCTCCAAGCAACGCTTCTCTATCGTCTCGACCTGTAAGAGACAAATATTCCAAAGTGGTGTTTGATAGACTTCCGTGAAACGCATAGGCACCCCCCACACAAAGAAGGAAAAACAGGATGTGTAGCTCAGTTAATTGGCCACAACCTGGGAAGAGCCAATGGTACAGTTGTCCCATGTCCCAAAATGTAGGCCTATTTTCAACCACCGCGGTTTCTGTCAACATTTAGGTGATGCTCATGAGAAACTGCAGACATACACATTAAAAGGTGGCTTGTGAAGGATTTCCTGCTGCGTGTTTGGTCACTTCTAAATCATATGAAATATAACCACTAGATTTATGAAGAATATGAACCGATATGCGTACCATCTCATCATTACCCCCAAAATAAGGACACCTTCCTTCATTGTATAGTCTTTGTTTGTTTGTGAGCAGTCTCTTTCTAGGGAGTTTTTCCTAGCCACCGTACTTCTACACCTGCATTGCTTGCTGTTTGGGGTTTTAGGCTGGGTTTCTGTACAGCACTTTGAGATATCAGCTGATGTACGAAGGGCTACATAAATACATTTGATTTGATTGCTGGCACTAGGCACTGCAGGCTGTTGTTTATTTGAAGCACGCGTAAAGGTAAGGGACGTTTGGCGGATGGCACACCATCTCGGAGTAAACACAAATGGCTATAATGACATAAAGAAATAACAGTTAAAAACATGTATGCTGAAGACCTCGGACTTACCCGTGGCGTGACTTCTTTCGCTCTGTACTGTATCTTCGAAAACAAATCTATCAAATCCGCTATTTCCTCAGTCTTTCTGCCTGATATCATTAGCCCGGAGTCCGTGAGACTCCCAGACACGGAAGGGAATGCAGACATCATCGTGCCGAGACCCACCGTGGGTTCTATCCGAACTCTTCCGCCCTCAAACACCGCAGCACCTTGGGAACGGGAAGACCCACCAGGCCATCCCTTCCCAGCCAGTTTCTTCCTGACTGCCCGCTTGAAAGGGCCGGAGCCGGGTATTCTCCCCGAATTCAGGGCACCGCTGTGCTGGTACCCTCTAGAAACAAAGATGTATTAACCAGCCAGCAGGCTAGCTAACCCTTCCGAGTAAAAATTGCCAGGCAAGCAGAATGTATAGTAATTTGTTTACGTGGCTAAGCTAGTGGTGGTGGATTTGGTTGGCTAGCTAAGGTAGCTGACGTTAGTTTAACTAATGTTAGGAAGTATCCACACTTAAAGTTAAATCCAACACACACATGACGTTTTTCCGGGAAAAATGAATGTTGACTGGTTTTTAGTCCTTGCCCTCATCACTCGTATGTTTGGTATTGAGCCTTTGTTGGCAGAGGAATACTCCGGGCGCCTGACTCAGGAAATCGCGAGGACTCCTGGCCTAGTCACGTTTCCTCTGTCATTTATTCATTTTCTCTCCTCTTCCCCAGTAATGACAAAAACATATTACCGGTTCCAAAACGATTCAAACGCGTATTTATTAGTCTTGATCAAAAATCACACGACTGTTGGAAGTGTTGCAATCCGTGAACTGTCTCAAGGAACAAGTGGTAAACAGGAAGTTGAAACCAGCACGTGACCAACATCGCCCCCTGAAATATATATATATATTTTTATTAACAACAAATCAATACAAAAAGTACATGGGGAACACAAGTGTATATATAAAGAATATACAAAGTACATTTGGGCTAGGGGGTACAATATCACATTACCTTAAGGGACATACACACATTTATAATTCTAACAGCTTTTTTGTTGGTAGAGTATTTCATTGTCTTAAAATATAGTTCCATTTATTTTTGTAAGGCAGTCAAATGTGGTGTTTTGTTTGTAAATGTACATTTGTGAATATGAAATGGGGCTAAAAGAATAATGATATTAATTACTTCAAATTGGGGCTAAAAGAATAATGATATTAATTACTTCAAATTGTTTCAACTTATTTCTATCATAAGTGGGTGGTCATTTTGGGTGGTTTCTGGGTGGTCATTACAAAATGTACAATTAGATTATTATTTTGTACTTCTTCATATAGTGGTTGGCAGGATAATATTTATGAATAATTTCAAAATAAAATTCCTTCCATGGTGGACCATGGTGCTTGCCTACGGAGCTGTGAGGGGAACGGCACCTCAGTACCTCCAGGCTCTGATCAGGCCCTACACCCAAACAAGGGCACTGCGTTCATCCACCTCTGGCCTGCTCGCCTCCCTACCACTGAGGAAGTACAGTTCCCGCTCAGCCCAGTCAAAACTGTTCGCTGCTCTGGCCCCCCAATGGTGGAACAAACTCCCTCACGACGCCAGGACAGCGGAGTCAATCACCACCTTCCGGAGACACCTGAAACGCCACCTCTTTAAGGAATACCTAGGATAGGATAAAGTAATCCTTCTCACCCCCCTTAAAAGATTTAGATGCACTATTGTAAAGTGGCTGTTCCACTGGATGTCATAAGGTGAAAGCACCAATTTGTAAGTCGCTCTGGATAAGAGCGTCTGCTAAATGACTTAAATGTAATGTAAATGTAAATGTTGTTAACAAGTAGGTATGTGTGTGGTACCATCCAAACTTTTTTCCAACAGACATTATCAATAAAACCATTCCAATAAGGCATGACATAATGTACAACATCCTTTTGAAACAAGGCTCTTAACAATCTATTGTTGTTGAATGGACTAAAAGAAAAACAAATCTTTCCTACTGATGAGTCAACAGGGTCAATGGAAGGTAGGCTCTGAGGGTCAGGTCTTGACACGTTCCTGAATAATAAAGCAACACCTGAGGGAATGGCATCTAAAACAATTGCAAAATCTTTAGGTGTTAGAGGGATCTTGTAAAGTGATAAGAATTCCTTATAATGTGGTAAAAGTCCCTCTGCATTTACAAGTTGGCTCACCAATAGGATATTATTTCAGGACCAATATTCTAAAAACAAAGAAGTATTTTTATACAATATGTCCTGATTATTCCATATATAATATCTGTGTGGAGAAAAATTATATTTATATTTTAAGGATCGTGACAAGAAAACCTGCCGATGAAAAGCATAGTTTCATTGGAACTTTGTCAATATTATAATTGCAAACCAACATGAAGTTAAAACCTCTATGGGATCGACGTCCCCCATGTGGGACAGTTGAGCTAACGTAGGCTAATGTGATTAGCATGAGGTTGTAAGTAACAAACAAAAAAATCCCAGGACATATACATATCTGATATGGGCAGAAAGCTTAAATTCTTGATAATCTAACGGCACTGTCCAATTTACAGTAGCTATTACAGTGAAATAATACCAAGCTATTGTTTGAGGAAAGTGCACAATTATGAACATGAAAATGTATTGATAAACCAATTAGGCACATTTGGGCAGTCTTGATCCAACATTATGAACAGATATGCAATGGTTCATTTGATCGGTCTAAAACTTTGCACAAATTGCGCCTGGGCTGGAATAATACATTATGGTCTTTCTCTTGCATTTCAAAGAAAATGGTATACATTTTTTTAAACGCATGTTTTTTCTTTGTATTATCTTTTACCAGATCTAATGTGTTATATTCTTCCACATTCATTTCACATTTCCACAAATGTCAAAGTGTTTCCTTTCAAATAGTATCAAGAATATGCATATCCTTGTTTCAGGTCCTGAGCTACAGGCAGTTAGATTTGGGTATGTTATTTTAGGTGAGAATTGAAAAAAAGGGTTAGATCCTTATTAACTGAAATCTAGGGGAGGTGCCATATTTCAGTTTGATAGAGCTGTTACCATTCGTATAGAGAGTCTTAATAGCCTTACAGAAAAAATCCCCAAAGCCAAATTTCTCAAGGGAGTGGAAGAGGAACTGATGCTTTATAAAAATATAAAAAATAATATGAAGCTATCCTCGGTTATTAGGTCTGAGTAGTTAAGTATGTCTGATATTGTTAGAAATATGTCTGTTCCTCATAAAGCCTGTGTTTCATCAATAATTGCATCCAGGACTTCTTTAATTATTTTTCAAGTAGTAAGGCTAATAAATTAGACATCACTTATTGATGAGCAGTGTTATTAACCCCCGAGTCATTGTTAGAGGGAGAAGATTGTTTTTAAAGTATTTTTAGAAACTTGTTCATTAAATTGTTCAAAAACATCCTATGGCGTTCTGCATTAGCATCGAACAGCCCCCGTGATATGCAACTTTCAGGGAAGCTAGAAACCAATATACACAGGCAGTTAGAAAAGCCAAGGCTAGCTTTTTCAAGCAGAAATTTGCTTCCTGCAACACAAACTCAAAAAAGTTCTGGGACACTGTAAAGTCTATGGAGAATAAGAACACCTCCTCCCAGCTGCCCACTGCACTGAGGATATGAAACACTGTCACCACCAATAAATCCACTATAATTGAGAATTTCAATAAGCATTTTTCTACGGCTGGCCATGCTTTCCACCTGGCTACCCCTATCCCGGTCAGCAGCACTGCACCCCCCACAGCAACTCGCCCAAGCCTTCCCCATTTCTCCTTCTCCCAAATCCAGTCAGCTGATGTTCTGAAAGACCTGCAAAATCTGGACCCCTACAAATCAGCCGGGCTAGACAATCTGGGCCCTTTCTTTCTAAAATGATCTGCCGAAATTGTTGCAACCCCTATTACTAGCCTGTTCAACCTCTCTTTTGTGTCGTCTGAGATTCCCAAAGATTGGAAAGCAGCTGCGGTCATCCCCCTCTTCAAAGGGGGGGAACACTCTTGACCCAAACTGCTACAGTCCTATATCTATCCTACCCTGCCTTTCTAAGGTCTTCGAAAGCCAAGTCAACAAACAGATTACCGACCATTTAGAATCCCACCATACCTTCTCCGCTATGCAATCTAGTTTCAGAGCTGGTCATGGTTGCACCTTAGCCACGCTCAAGGTCCTAAGCGATATCTTAACCACCATCGATAAGAAACAATACTGTGCAGCCGTATTAATTGACCTGGCCAAGGCTTTCGACTGTCAATCACCACATCCTCATTGGCAGACTCGATAGCCTTGGTTTCTCAAATGATTGCCTCACCTGGTACACCAACTACTTCTCTGATAGAGATCAGTGTGTCAAATCGGAGGGCCTGTTGTCCGAGCCTCTGGCAGTCTCTATGAGGGTGCCACAGGGTTCAATTCTTGGACCGAGTCTCTTCTCTGTATACATCAATGATGTCGCTCTTGCTACTGGTAAGTCTCTGATCCACCTCTACGTAGACGACACCATTCTGTATACTTCTGGCCCTTGTTTGGACACTAACACAAGCTTCGATGCCATACAACTCTCCTTCCATGGCCTCCAATTGCTCTTAAATACAAGTAAAACTAAATGCATGCTCTTCAACCGATCGCTGCCTGCGCCTGCCTGCCCGTCCAACATCACTACTCTGGACGGTTCTGACTTAGAATATGTGGACCACTACAAATACCTATGTGTCTGGTTAGACTGTAAACTCTCCTTCCAGACTCACATCAAACATCTCCAATCCAAAGTTAGATCTAGAAATGGCTTCCTATTTCGCAAAAAAAGCATCCTTCATTCATGCTGCTAAACATATTCTTGCCAATCAATTCCATGTTCTCTTCCCCCAAAACTGTCTGGGGACCTCTGAGAAATGGAAGTTATCCTAACCATAACCTTTTCCTCCTCAGCTCTTCTGGTTTTAGCCAGATTACTACCAGATTGTTGAAGCTATTTGGCCACTTCAAATTTAAAGAGCTGTCAGTTCTTGAAATAAGATTTTTTCTGCACAAGCTGTTTCCTGTGAGGACAGACGCTGGGAGACTGACGGACATGAAACAAAACAAGAACAGGTATCTATACTTTACTTTAATATTTATATTTTGACAACTTTTACTTCACTACATTCCTAAAGAAAATAATGTACTTTTTACTCCATACATTTTCCCTGAAACTCAAAAGTACTCGTTACATTTTTTATTCTTAACAGGACAGGAAAACCATACTTGAGTAAAAGTAAAAATACCTTAATAGAAAAGGACTCAAGTAGAAGTAAAAGTCAACCAGTAAAACATACTTGAGCAAAAGTATAAAATCATTTGGTTTAAAATATACTTAAGTATCAAAAGTAAAAGTATAAATCATTTCAAACTCCTTATACCTAACAAACCAGATGGCACCTTTTTCTTGTTTTTTATTTCTTTACGGGAAACCACGGGCACACTCCAACATTCAGACATAATTTACAAACGAAGCATGTGTGTTTAGTGAGTCCGCCAGATAAGAGGGAGTGGGAATGTCCAGGGATGTTCGGTTGATAAATGCGTGAATTTGACTATTTTCCTGTCCTGCTAAGCAGTCAAAATGCAACGAGTACTTTTGGGTGTCAAGGAAAATGTATGGAGTAAAAAGTACCCCAAAAAAGAAACTTAAGTAGTACTTTAAAGTATTTTTACTTAAGCACTGCTTCCATGCACCTAATCCAGGTTTTTCCAACAGTTTTCTGTGCAGGCCAAAGCAGTTTGTTTGGGGAGCGTGCGCGCGCGGAGGAGAGACGTGGGGGAAAAGGGAGAGCGAGAGTGAGAGTCAGAAGACAGCATCAGAAAACCACCAGCATGGGGTCTTGGTATTTACAGTGATACGACCAATGCCCATCTTTTCTCGTCTTCATTATTCAAAGGACACGCATCGGTCTCTTATTCCGGATGTAAATAATGCTCAAGTTGACCTAATTTAAATAGTTCGCGGAAGATTCATCAGTGGGGCTCGACAGCGGTGCTTGTCTCTCATTTGAAGCGTTGGGTCTAATGGGAGTCGATATAGCTTCATTCTTCACACTCCGACGGGGGTGGTGAATTGCGAATAAACGCGCCTGATCTCTTTTTTCCTTGACCATTGATTTTTGCAATGTGAGCTTGTTCGACTCTGCTGTGTCTTTAGGCATTAAGAGGATTTTCCCCATCGCTGTTTAATCACGCTTCGGTCTTGAATTGATTCATTTGGAAACCATTTGGACTATATAACATCCAGACACCTGGACCTTTTGATTGACTACCAGGGGAGACCGTGCTGACCTTTGTGTGGACTCTTTCGTGTAAGATTTTTGTTTGGTCTCCATCTTTCAGAGACAACGGAGTGTTCTTATCAGAACAGTTGCTGAGGAATCATTGACGAAGATAGGGGGAGATAGAGACGAGGGGAAGACGAGATAACGCCAGTGGTGGGGGAACATGCTGCCTTCGCAAGACGCTTCCAAGATTTACCATGACAACTACATGCGGAACTCGCGGGCCATTGGGGTTCTGTGGGCTATATTCACCATATCTTTGGCCATTATTAACGTAGTGGTGTTTATTCTGCCCTACTGGATTGGGGACAGCGTGAACACCCCACACGCAGGCTATTTCGGCTTGTTCCACTACTGCGTGGGCACTGGAAACTCCAACCGGGAGCTCACTTGCCAAGGAACCTTCGCCGAATTCAGCGGCATCCCCTCGAGCGCGTTCAAAGCTGCCTCCTTCTTCGTGTTGCTGTCCATGGTGCTAATCTTGGGTTGTATTGCCTGCTTCACCCTTTTCTTATTCTGCAACACTGCCACTGTATACAAGACGTGCGCCTGGATGCAGCTGCTATGCGGTAAGAGATTGGCGTTTGGGTAGCCACCTCCACGGATGGGCGCAAATTCATGCATTCTGCTCACGAACATTGATGGGTCAATTACTTTACACACTGTTCGTTGACGCGTGAGTGTGCTGTTACAGCCTGTGTGTGTGTGTGTGTGTGGGGGGGTCCATTTAGCCATAGCCTACATCATGCATGATTTAATACCTGTATAAGTTAATTTGGTTCTTATCATTTTATAATTCTGTGTGTAATGCCAATGACACTAGTGTAGGCCTATATGGCAACAATGAATCAGACAATTGAAAGAGAAAATATTATTTTCTTTTTTGACTAGTTTTGAATAGAACCCAGTGAAGGACGTGTAAAACAAAACAGTGATTTGCCTGGCATCAATGAGGCCGTATGAGCTCTTGTCATGCCCTGATCTCTCCACCCACCTCCAGGTGTCTCCTGTTTTCCCCATTAGTCCCCGATGTATTTATCCCTGTGTTTCCTGTCTCTTGTGTTTCCTGTCTTCCTGTCTCTCTCTGTGTCAGTTCGTCTTGTTTTGCCAAGTCAACCAGCGTTTTGCCTAGCTCCTATTTTTTTCCTAGTCCTCCTGGTTTTGACCCTTGCCTGTCCTGAGGCCTAACCCGCTTGCCTGACCTCTCTTCCTGTTCTGATCTCGAGCCTGCCTATCCCCTTGTACTGTTTGGACTCGGACCTGATCACTGAATCCCTGCCTGTCCTGACCTTGAGCCTGCCTATCGCCTGGTACTGTTTGGAGTCTGACCTGGTTTATGAACTCTCGCCTGTCCCCGACCTGCCTTTTGCCTACCCTTTTTAGTGTAATAAATATCAGAGCCCAACCACCTGCGTCCTGTATCTGCATTCGGGTCTCGCCTTGTGCCCTTATAGCTCTATTTGTTGTTGTTTCTTTTACTGAGAGAATTCTGACAAAAACAGGAATAACTGTGACAGCAGTTTTGTTTGTTTGGGATCTCTGACCTTGGTTTATAGGGTTATATTTAAAGGCTGAATGCCGCCATTTCTGGGTAATAATTATGTACATTACTGTAATAGTTCAATTGTTTAAAAAGAAACAAAAATAGCTTCTCAAGCAATCATTTTGCTAGTACTGTCTGGGACTGATCTGAGTTGGGAGGGGAAGGGCACCAAAGCAGGGGAGGGGCCTAATGAGGTGAGAGGTTTGGAACTCTCTTAACCATTGGTCTATTACAATTTATATCGCCTGGTGATGTCACCAGGCAAGCCAAAACTCCATTCATGCCAAACTTTCTGATTAGAAGATCCTGAGTAGATAGTTGTTGGTTAAAAATACAATCAGGAAATAACATTTTTTTTACAGTTTTACAGTTAGTTTCATAAACTGCTGTATAATACAAAACACAGCATAAACATAATTTTGACTGCACTGGGCTTTTAACTAAGCTTTTGTGACAGAAACATGATTTCTGTCACTGTGCCATGCAGTTCATGCACCCACTCTCTCTAGTCTGAGCAAGAAATGCGTGCACACACAGGCAGTAGAGGGAACTGATTATTTCAGCTCAGGTGTCACGTACCTGCCACACACACGCCAATTCACATATGCGCTCTGTCGCACAGAAGCCCCTCACTGATCTCTAATTGCACAACCTCCAAATTAATTATACATTGTGCAAATAAATGCGCTCTAAATGTGTGTAGCCACCAACCGTGAATTCAGGTGAGAGTTGGGTGACAGGCCTGTTGATGAGAAAGTTTCGGTGCAGGTTTGAGACTGAGATTTGGAAATGGATGAGTATTAGCTTTTTTATTTTTTGGAGTAATTTTGCACCCACACACAAACACTTCCCAGCATTTGCAAAATGGGGGAATTTGTGGAATCCTGAACCTGCTATTGCCCTATTTTGCTGCTTAAACACTGTACATAGCGGGTTGTAGGGGGTTGTAGGGCGTGTTGTGGATTATAGGGGGTTATAGGGAGTTATACAGAGATATAGGGGGTGGTAGGGAGTTGTAGGGGGTTGTAGATTGCATTGGGTGCTTGCAGTGGGAGAAGGGAGGAATGTGGTGGACCAAATATCTCTATAAATCGACTTTCTCTCACATTTTCCTGTGCCTGGTCCCTGTCTCTGGAGAGGGAGGATAGGAGAGAAACCGAGAGAGAGAGGGAGAGGACACAGCTACAAATTCACAGCTGAATGACACTAGGATAGGCTTGATCTTAGCCTGGACCCATATTCATAGTGTCTCAATGTATGAGTGCTGATCTCAGATCAGGTCCCCCCTCTTCTATGTCATTTTATTCATTATGACCTATTAGGCAAAACTGATCCTTTCTGTCGGTCCTTCACCTTACAGTCATCATTCAAGATAATCCTCTAACAACCCCACTTCTCAACTCTCCCTCAGGCAGCACAGTGAAAGGAATATGCTTTGTGACTGTGATATTACAAAGGCCAAATATCCCAATCCAGCGGAGCACATCTGAGTCAAACAGAGAGGTGAGACAGGAGAGAACTCTGAGGCGGTGCATATGGATGGTTGAGGTTTTGCAAAGGCTGCTGGGAAATGAAGTCCAGTGTTATTGTGAGATGGGCCTTTATTAGGCATGGCTGGGGTCATATTTCGTTAATGAACGGAAGTGTTGAAATCATATTGGACAATTTTTTTCTGTATTTCTCTCTATTTTCCCTTGTGGAATGGACCAGGCATTGGAACCCTGAATATATATGGTCTGATTTCCAAATGGTACTCTATTCTGATTCAGAGGGGTTGGGTTAAATGCGGAAGACACATTTCACTTGAATGCGTTCAGTTGTACAACTGACTAGGTATCCCCCTTTCCCTACAATGTACACTACTTTTTAACAGAGCCCTAGGCTCTGGTCAAAAATAGTGCACAATAGACTTCCACAGTGGAGGTGTCATAATACCATAAGACCTATAGGTCAAACAGGGAAATGGTTCCATACATTTTTCCACCATGAATGTTTCCTATGGGGGATTGTAGAAATATTTAAATTAAGGGCTGTGTTTTGTGTAGGCTTACCCTGGATTGACATTTTGATAACCATGCAAATCTCTCTTGGACAAGGTGACTTTTATCAATATATTCGGCACTATTTACTCTTAGATTCGAAAATGCTAATTAGCATAAAAGTAGACATGCAAAATTAGAAATCCCTGCAAGCTCCTGCACATTATCTCTAGCCAGCTTTGCTAACAGATATTGTGTCAATTTAAAACTTGCACAAGACAATTCACAGAATTGTCCATTTAAAGAAATGTAGCTGATTTATTCATTTTTACATTTAGCTAACATTAGATAGTTCATCCGGAGATTCTTACCTTTGTCTCGATTCGGCCGTCTCGTCCAGATCATCATGGCATTTGTAGTTCTTTATGATAGACACATTAGCAGCTAATTAGCATGTCATTTTAGGGGGTCAATACATGCAAATATATTAATAAAAGTCACCTTGTCCTGGAGAGATTTACATGGTTATTAAACGTCATGCCAGGGTAGTTTACATGAAACACAGCCCTTATTTTAAGTGTAATTTAAAGTGTACTTTAAAAAACGATTGGAACCATTTCCCTGTTTGACCGCTAAGTTTTATGGGTATTATGACCCATACTGTGGTACTCTATAAAGGGAACAGGTGCCATTTTGGAAGCTATCTATCAATTTAATACTAAGCAGTGGACTTCCATCATCACCTCTGTCACCAGCAATACATTAGTAGGCAACAGACTCATTGAATGCAATCCAGCTTTATGGATAGCAGAATGTTTTCATTCAGTGTAATATAATCTCTGTATGTTATTCTATAGAATCTCTATCATTCTATAAGAGCATAATTGTACCGTCTGTCATGCAGTGTGCTTACCTTTTCATCCCCCATTGAGTTTCCACCTCTCTGCTATAAAGGTTATGTTTGACATGAGACGTTGAGACGCGCAAAAATGAAAGCGCCAACCAACCCATTTAACCATGGAAAAGAGACTAGGATTATGGCTGAATACAAACTATAGTTATTCCCTCCGCAAGGCAATCAAACAAGCAAAATGTCAGCATAGAGACAAAGTGGAGTCACAATTCAACGGCTCACAAAAGACATATGTGGCAGGGTCTAGAGACAATTACGGACTACAAAAAGAAAACCAGCCACATCACAGACACTGACATCTTGCTTCCAGACAAACTAAACACCTTCTTTGCTTGCTTTGAGGATAATACAGTGCCACTGACGCAACCCACCAAGGACTGTGGGCTTTCCTTCTCCGTGGCCGACGTGACTAAGACATGTAAACGTGTTAACCCTCGCAAGGCTGCTGGTCCAGACGGCATCTCTAGCCGTGTCCTCAGAGCATGCGCAGACCAGTTGGCTGCTGTGTTTACAGACATATTCAATCTCTCCCTATCCCAGTCTGCTATCCCCACATGTTTCAAGATGGCCACCATTGTTCCTGTACTCAAGAAGGCAAAGGTAACTGAACTAAATGGCTATCGCCCCGTAGCACTCACTTCTGTCATCATGAAGTGCTTTGAGAGACTAGTCAAGAATCATATCACCTCCATCTTACCTGTCACCCTAGACCCACTTCAATTTGCGTACTGCTCCAATAGGTCCACAGACGATGCAATCGCCATCGCACTGCACTGCCCTATCCCATCTGGACAAGAGGAATACCTATGTAAGAATGCTGTTCATTGAGTATAGCTCAGCATTCAACACCATAGTACCCTCCAACCTCATCATTAAGCTAGAGGCCCTGGGTCTAAACCCCGCCCTGTGCAATTGGGTCCTGGACTTCCTGACGGGCCGCCCCCAGGTGGTAGAGGTAGGAAACAACATCTCCACTTCACTGATCCTCAACACTGGGGCCCCCTCTCCTGTACTCCCTGTTCACCCATGACTGCGTGGCCATGCACGATCAATCATCAAGTTTGCAGACGACACAACAGCAGTAGGCATGATTACCAACAACGACAAGACAGCCTACAGGGAGGAGGTGAGGGCACACGACGTGTGGTGTCAGCAAAATAACATCTCACTCAACGTTAACAAAACAAAGGAGATGATCATGGACATCAGGAAACAGCAGAGGGAGCATCCCCCTATCCACATCGAAGGGACAGCAGTGGAGAAGGTGGAAAGTTTTAAGTTCCACTGCGTACACATCACAGACAAACTGAAATGGTCCACCCACACAGAAAGTGTGGCGAAGAAGGCGCAACAGCGCTTCTTCAACCTCAGGAGGCTGGAGAAATTTGGCTTGTCACCTAAAACCCTCACAAACTTTTACAGATGCACAATTGAGAGCATCCTGTCGGGCTGCATCACCTCCTGGTACGGCAACAGCACCGCCCACAACCGCAAGGCTCTCCAGAGGGTGGTGCGGTCTGCACAAATCATCACCAGGGGTGAACTACCTGCCCTCCAGAATACCTATAGCACCCAATGTCACAGGAAGGCCAAAAAGATAATCAAGGACAACAACCACCCAAGCCACTGCCTGTTCACCCCGTTACCATCCAGAAGGCGAGGTCAGTACAGGTGCATCAAAGCTGGGACCGAGAGACTGAAAAACAGCTTCTATCTCAAGGCCATCAGACTGTTAAACAGCCATCACTAACACAGATAGGCTGCTGCTTAAATACAGTCTTGGCTACTTTAATAAATGGATCACTAGTCACTTTAATAATAACACTTTAATAATGTTTACATATCTTGCATTATTCATCTCATATGTATATACTGTGTTTTATACCATCTATTGCATCTTGCCTATGCCGCTCGGTCATCGCTCATCCACATATTTATGTGTATATATTCTTATTCCATTCCTTTACTTAGATTTGTGTTTATTAGGTAGTTGTTGTGGAATTGTTAGATTACACGTTAGATATTGCTGCACTGTTGGAACTAGAAGCACAAGCATTTTGCTACACTCGCAATAACATCTGCTAACCATGTGTATGTGACCAATACAATTTGATTTGATTTGATGATTTGACATAAAATTGAATGTTTTTTTTACGGGACTCCTATAACTGTTTCATCCTCTCGTGCCAAACCAAACTGTGCTGGCTTAGATATTTAACTTTCACCTTGCCCTTTTCTGTAGGGTTTCAACTACTACAGTATGGTGGGCCAAAACAGTACAGCTTGGTTTGGCTCTGTAGTTTGAAATGTTCTCTACAGCTGCATATTATTTTCCTATTTTCCCCCTCTCACTCCATCGCCCCTACTCCCTTCCCTCAGGTCTAGCCCTTGTCGCGGTGGCAGGGTTTTCCCAGGATGCATTGTGTGTAGCATCAGGTCGGCAGACGGTGTGAAACTGTGGCTGAACTCATTGTGCTTTAAGCTTCATGCTTGCTTTTTCTCTCACCGGGAACAAACTCGGAGGACTGTTTGTTCTCGGCTTTTAGCACTTATACCTCCCTTTCTTTTTACATGTAGTCAACCGTTTTTTTCTTAGAAGACTACCTTTGCATCTACTCAAAACAGAGCTGCTCTTGCAGGAGTAATGACTATGTATTAACCTTCCTCATACGTAGGCTACATAGGTCATTTTGTTTCCCTAAGCACTTCATAACTGCATCCCTTCTGTACCAAATTACAGCTGGCTTCAGTCTTGAGATGTACCAAATTACAGCTGGCTTCAGTCTTGAGATGTACCAAATTACAGCTGGCTTCAGTCTTGAGAGCAGCATTTTATTTTTTAAATGGTACATTTTTATTTCACCTTTATTTAACCAGGTAAACTAGTTGAGAACAATAGGCTTCCGTAAGAGAATGGAGGGTAGAATACTACATGGTATGCTCGACCGGTGTTGGCCTATGACATTCCTTAAAAAGTCCAAATCAAACAAGTGGAACGATTATTGACAACATTATTTTAAAATATAATGTGCATTTCTGTGAATGTATTTTTTTAAACTGGCAACTGTTTGTCATGCTGACACAAGCTCAGCTATAAGCTCATGATCTATAAAAGACAGGCCACATAGGTGGTTTGCTGGGTCAGTGCAAAATAGTGAAGTGCAGACAAATTCCATTAGATATTGACTGTCGGCTCCAGGTGTCAGGAAGAGCCCAGACGGGCTCCCAATGACAGGTTTCCTCCAGTGTTTGTGGGCTAAGAAGTTAAGAACTCTCTGACAGGTCATCAGAAGAGAAATAATTGGAAGAAACCACATCAAACCTTTCATTGAACCTTTCTGGAAAAGTTCACTCAATAAGATATTGAGTTGCTGAATCCAGATAAATGTTTATTTCCAAAACTGTTAGCTCAATGACATGAGTAAGATCCAGACAATGCAGAGGAGAAGGGGTTTTGACCACACTTTACATTACATAGGCATTACTCCAGAGTACCTATGAGGGAATAACTGTAATCATCCTGTACACAAGCACATTCAGAAGATACATATGTACTGCTGTATCGATGTAATACAAGTAGAGACAAAAATTGCTCATGTGGAACTACTGTACATTTATTTATGTTATTTCTAGCTTAATATTTGTACCTATAAACCTCTACTACACCACTGGTAGTGGCTTCTGGGATAAGGCCTATGTAATGGTCTGTGTGGTAGTGGCTTCTGGGATAAGGCCTATGTAATGGTCTGTGTGGTAGTGGCTTCTGGGATAAGGCCTATGTAATGGTCTGTGTGGTAGTGGCTTCTGGGATAAGGCCTATGTAATGGTCTGTGTGGTATAAGGCCTGGGTCTTTTAGGGCTTCTGGGATAAGGCCTATGTAATGGTCTGTGTGGTAGTGGCTTCTGGGATAAATGGTCTGTGTGGTAGTGGCTATGTAATGGTCTGTGTGGTAGTTCTGGGATAAGGCCTTCTGGGGTAGTGGCTTCTGGGATAAGGCCTATGTAATGGTCTGTGTTCTGGGATAAGGTTTTGTCTGTGTGGTAGTGGCTTCTGGGATAAGGCCTATGTAATGGTCTGTGTGGTAGTGGCTTCTGGGATAAGGCCTATGTAATGGTCTATGTGGTAGGTTTTTGTCATATCATCTGGTCTATCCTGTACAATCCTGAAGCGTTTCAGTGTTGTTTCCACAGCCAGGTGCTATGGGAGCTTTACTAGGGTAATAGTCAGGCTTTCCAAAACTCCCAGAGCAATTTTGAGGGGCTCAGCAAAAGCCTCTGGTTCAAACGGAGCGCGACCAACCCGGAGGGAGCTGGAGAGGGGAGGCGAGAGGGAAAAGCGGGCATTTGAAGGGGTTAAGCTAAACGATACATTTAACTGGAGCTAACGCTATTGTTAAAAATCTACTTGATTTTCGCTGGTGACTCTATGAGAGCTAGCATCACTTTGGGGGAAATCACTTTGGAACCTTCTAAATCCATCCACTATAGCTAAACAGTAACGCATTGGGCCAAGCCTGCACACTGGGTAGTATGAGTGGCTTAGGATACTATTTTACAAACACAGAGAGAGCATGTTTACATTGCCAAAGCAAGTGAAATAGAAAATAAACTAAAGTGAAATAAACAATACAAAAATAACAGTAAACATTACACTTACAAAAGCTCCAAAAGAATAAAGACATTTCAAATGTCATGTTATGTAAATACGTACACAGTATTATAAACAGTTATATACAATATATACAGTCTTGTAATGATGTGTGCACACTCTCTCTCTACCTCTCTCTGTGTTACTATCTCTCTCTGTGTTACTCTCTCTCTACCTCTCTCTGTGTTACTCTCTCTCTCTGTTACTCTCTCTCTCTCTGTTACTCTCTCTCTCAGTGTTAATCTTCCTCTCTGTGTTTCTCTCCCTCTCTCACTCACTCACTCACTCACTCACTCACTCACTCACTCACTCACTCACTCACTCACTCACTCACTCACTCACTCACTCACTCATTCTGGTCTAATTCCCTGAGATCTGGATCTTCTCTGGAAAATCATTATTTTAGTATTTTTGGGGTTTACTGCCAGGTTTACTGCATTCTCTCCATCTCTCTCTCTCTCTCTCTCTCTCTGTGTTTTATCTCTCTCACATTCTCTCTCTCTCTGTATTACTCACTCTGTTAATCTCTTTCTCTGTGTGTTACTCTCTCTCTGTGTTATTCTCTTTCTCTCTGTGTTACTTTCTCTCTGTGTTACTCTCTCTGTTACTTTCTCTCTGTGTTACTCTCTCTGTGTGTGTGTGTTACTCTCTCTCTCTTACTCTATATGTCTTACTCTCTCTCTCTCTCTGTGTGTTACTCTCTCTCTGTTACTCTATCTGTCTTACTCACGCCCTCTCTGTGTTACTCTCTCCCTCTCTCTGTGTTGCTCTCTCACTCTATCTGTGTTACTCTCTTTCTCTCTGTTACTCTCTCTGTCTTACTCGCTCTCTCTGTGTTACTGTTTTTCTCTGTGTTACTCTGTGTGTGTGTGTTACTCTCTCTCTGTTACTCTCTCTGTGTTTCTCTCCCTCTCCCTCTCTGTGTGTGTTACTCTCTCTCTCGGTGAACAGCTTCTATTGAGATCATTGTCATGAAGCCACACCCCCGACTCATGGTAGAAGTTCAGAATGAGAAAGTGTAGGCTATCGTCACGCCCTGACCTTAGTTATCTATGTTTTATGTATTATTTCGGTCAGGTCAGGGTGTGACGAGGCTGGGTATGTGTGTTTTTATCCTGTCTAGGGTTTTTCTATATCTATGGGTTTTTTATGTGTCTAGGTAATGTAGGTCTATGGTGGCGTGAATTGGTTCCCAATCAGATGCTGCTGTTTATCGTTGTCTCTGATTGGGGATCCTATTTAGGTTGCCATTTTCCATTTTGGTTTGTTGGGTTATTGTCTATGTGTAGTCACCTGTCAGCACTCGTGTTATAGCTTCACGTTCCTTTTGTTAGTTTGTTTAGTGCTCTTCGTTTAATAAAGAAGAATGTATTCATATCACGCTGTGCCTTGGTCTCCTCGTTATGACGAACGTGACAGAATAACTCACCAAACAAGGACCAAGCAGCGTGAAAAGGAGGAACAGGAAGGAGGGTGCCAGCTCAGCACACCTGGTCCCCAGTGGTCCCCTTTGGACCAGGATATCCTGCTCTGGCTCTGCGTACTGTGTCTCCGGTGATTCTGCACAGCCCAGTGCGTCCTGTGCCAGCACCCTGCATTTGCAGGACGGGTTGTGTCAGCTCTACACTCCAGACCTCCAGTGCGCCTTCACAGTCCAGTACGTCCTGCGCCTGGTCCCTGCACTCGCCCTGGGGTGCGTGTCACCAGCCCAGTACCACCAGTGCCGGCACCACGCACCAGGCCTCCAGTGCGCCTCCAGGGTCCAGTACTCCCTGTTCCTCCTCCCCACACTCGCCCTGAGGTGCGTGTCACCAGCCCGGTACCACCAGTGCCGGCACCACGCACCAGTCCTACAGTGCACCATGGCAATCCAGAGCGTCCTGCGACAGTACCCAGTCCAGAGCGTCCGGCGACAGTACCCAGTCCAGAGCGTCCGGCAACAGTACCCAGTCCAGAGCGTCCGGCAACAGTACCCAGTCCAGAGCGTCTGGCGACAGTACCCAGTCCAGAGCGTCCGGCGACAGTACCCAGTCCAGAGCGTCCGGCGACAGTACCCAGTCCAGAGCGTCCGGCGATAGTTCACAGACCGGAACCTCCAACGACGGGCCACAGTCCGGAACCTCCAACGACGGGCCACAGTCCGGAACCTCCAATGACGGGCCACAGTCCGGAACCTCCAATGACGGGCCACAGTCCAGAACCTCCAACGACGGGCCACAGTCCGGAACCTCCAACGATGGGCCACAGTCCGGAACCTCCAACGACGGGCCACAGTCCGGAACCTCCAACGAACCTCCGGAACCTCCAACGACGGGCCACAGTCCGGAACCTCCAACGACGGGCCACAGTCCGAACCTCCAACGATGGGCCACAGTCCGGAACCTCCAACGATGGGCCACAGTCCAGAACCTCCAACGAACAGTCCGGAACCTCCAACGATGGGCCACAGTCCGGAACCTCCAACGATGGGCCACAGTCCGGAACCTCCAACGATGGGCCACAGTCCAGAACCTCCAACGATGGGCCACAGTCCAGAACCTCCAACGATGGGCCACAGTCCAGAACCTCCAACGATGGGCCACAGTCCGGAACCTCCAACGATGGGCCACAGTCCAGAACCTCCAACGATGGGCCACAGTCCAGAACCTCCAACGACGAGCCACAGTCCAGAACCTCCAACGACGGGCCACAGTCCAGAACCTCCAACGACGGGCCACAGTCCGGAACCTCCAACGACGGGCCACAGTCCAGAACCTCCAACGACGGGCCACAGTCCAGAACCTCCAACGACGGGCCACAGTCCAGAACCTCCAGAACCTCCAACGATGGGCCACAGTCCAGAACCTCCAACGACGAGCCACAGTCCAGAGCCTCCAACGACGGGCCACAGTCCAGAACCTCCAACGATGGGCCACAGTCATGTTTGTTTAGTTAACCTTGATAGTTTGTTTCCAACGATGGGCCACAGTGGAACCTCCAACGATGGGCCACAGTCCAGAACCTCCATTTTGTTAGTCCAGAACCTCCAAATGGGCCACAGTCCGGAACCTCCAACGATGGGCCACAGTCCGGAACCTCCAACGATATTTTGGAACCTCCAGTTTGTTTCCAAACCTCCATGTGCCACAGTCCGGAACCTCCACATTCCACAGTCCAGAACCTCCAACGACGGGCCACAGTCATGTTTGTTTTGTTATTTTGTTAGTTTGTTTAAATATGTGCTGTCACATTCGTTTTGTTATTTTGTTAGTTTGTTTAAATATGTGCTGTCACATTCGTTTTGTTATTTTGTTAGTTTGTTTAAATATGTGCTGTCACATTCGTTTTGTTATTTTGTTAGTTTGTTTAGTGTTCTTTGTTTAATAAAGAAGAATGTATTCATATCACGTTGCGCCTTGGTCTCCTCGTTATGACGAACGTGACATCTATATAGAAATAATTACACCAATTGAAAAATCAATAAACAAAATAATGAGGATTTCTATCAGCCTAATAGAGGTGTAGATTCTATCTCGCATTCCAGTGTTCCAACTTGTAGACAAGTCTACATGGGATTTCTCTTAATGCGACTCTGTGCCCTTTAGGTATAATGCCAGGAGCCACTTGTGGATTTGACAGCTCCATCACAATTCCACCTCAGACACCACCAAAACAACAGCTATGCGGATGTCGGCTGAAGTTGATCTGATTGAATAGAGCCCTTAGTCATTAACTGATTCCACATCATGTGTGTTCATACTGAGCGAGAAGTGATCTCAACTCCTCGCTCCATCTCACAGTAGTCTGTTTATGGATTTTTTTTATTACATTCCTCTTCTAAAGGAAGGGTTAAGGAAAAGGCTTTTCCTATCAACAGAAATAATTGAGTGAAAGCCATCTAGTGAGAAATTATCAATCAAAATCTAATGTATAGGCATTGATTCCCTGGGAAAATATATCCATGCGCCACTTGAACCCATTGTTGAATGTGAACCACATTAAATGGGGCCGAGGTTGCAATTACCTACAGCTTCCACACGATGTCAACAGTCTTGTCATTTGCCTAGGATTTGTTTCTTGGTCAAACTGACACGAGGCAGCGCATTTCTTCCGGTCTCCGACCGGATTTCCAGACGTACAGCTATAGAATATACATCGCCTCGTGATCAATTTGATCGATTATTAACGTTTACTAATACCTAAAATTGCATTACAAAAGTATTTCGAAGTGTTTTGTGAAAGTTTATCGTCGACTTTTTTAATTAAAAAAAATGACGTTACGTTATAAAACGCTATTTTTTTCCTTGATCACACAGTCTTCATAGATCGATATCTAGGCTATATATGGACCGATTTAATCGAAAAAAAAGACCCAATAGTGATGTTTATGGGACATCTAGGAGTGCCAACAAAGAAGATGGTCAAAGGTAATGAATGTTTTATATTTTATTTGTGCGTTTTGTGTAGCGCCGACTATGCTAATTATTTTGTTTACGTCCCCTGCGGGTCTTTTGGGGTGTTACATGCTATCAGATAATAGCTTCTCATGCTTTCGCCGAAAAGCATTTTAAAAATCTGACTTGTTGGCTGGATTCACAATGAGTGTAGCTTTAATTCAGTACCCTGCATGTGTATTTTAATGAACGTTTGAGTTTTAACGAGTGCTATTAGCATTTAGCGTAGTGCATTTGCATTTCCAGATGTCTAGATGGGACGCCTGCGTGTCGGGTAGGAGTAAGAGGTTTTAAGGTCTGGGGAGTTTCCTGCCCATGGACCCAAAATGTTGATGTTTTGTTCCCCCGAGCCACTTAGTTATCACTTTTGCCTTTATGGCAAGGTGCTCCATCATGCTGGAAAAGGCATTCATCGTCACCAAATTGTTCGTGGATGGTTGGGAGAAGTTGCTCTCGGAGGATGTGTTGGTACCATTTTTTATTCATGGCTGTGTTCTTAGGCAAAATTGTGAGTGAGCCCAGTCCCTTGGCTGAGAAGCAACCCCACACATGAATGGTCTCAGGATGCTTTACTGTTGGTATGACACAGGACTGATGGTAGCGCTCACCTTGTCTTCTCCGGACACGCAATATCCTTGCCCGTGAAGCCGTTTTTTGTGCAATGCAATAATGATGGCACGTGTTTCCTTGCAGGTAACCATGATTGACAGAGGAAGAACAATGATTCCAAGCACCACCCTCCTTTTGAAGCTTCCAGTCTGTTATTTGAACTCAATCAGCATGACAGAGTGATTTCCAGCCTTGTCCTCGTCAACACTCACACCTGATGTCAGCTGGTCATTTTGTGGCAGGGCTGAAATGCAGTGGAAATGTTTTTGGGGGAATCAGTTCATTTGCACGGCAAAGAGGGACTTTGCAATTAATTGCAATTCATCTGATCACTCTTCATAACATTCTGGAGTATATGAAAATTGCCATCATACAAACTGAGGCAGCAGACTTTGTGAAAATTGCCATGACTGTATATGTCAAACTTACCCAGTAGCCATGGTTCAACTGACAGGCAGTAGCCATGGTTCAACTGGCAGGCAGTAGCCATGGTTCAACTGGCAGGCAGTAGCCATGGTTCAACTGGCAGGCAGTAGCCATGGTTCAACTGGCTAGCCATGGTTCAGGCAGGCAGTAGCCATGGTTCAGGCAGGCAGTATGGTTCCATGGTTCAACTGGCAGGCAGTAGCCATGGTTCAACTGACAGGCAGTAGCCATGGTTCAACTGGCAGGCAGTAGCCATGGTTCAACTGGCAGGCAGTAGCCATGGTTCAACTGGCAGGCAGTAGCCATTGTTCAACTGGCAGGCAGTAGCCATGGTTCAACTGGCAGGCAGTAGCCATGGTTCAACTGGCAGGCAGTAGCCATTGTTCAATGTGATCGTCCCACTCTAGCTTGTGCTTACGTATGTCATATTGTACCATTGAACATGTGGTAACATTGAAATGTAGGTAAGATAACATTAATTATGAGTTTTTAAACATGTAACACTGATAAAATGACTGGCTGTTCTAAATCTTGTCCCCTGTCAATGGTAGGGGAATTGTTAGATACTGCCAATCTCTAACACACAGCAGGAGCAGCACTGCCACAATGACTATTTGTCATGTGTGTTTGCTCTGTTTTGGCTGCCAATACTGTGTGTGTATATATCTTTATCTCTTCCTCCCTTGTTTCTTTCCACTCTCTCTCTCTCTCTCTCTCTCTCTCTCTCCCAGTTGCCCATTCCCTCTATCCCACACTGCACAGGGCCTGAGCTCAAAGGCGTTAGGCGAGTCGTGGTGGAGTTGATCCGTCCTTCTCCGTGGGCCCAGTTGGTTGCCATGGTTTCATGACCTTCCGTATCGTGGCGCTAACGGCTCGAGTAGCTTCTTATTTGCCACCCTGTTTGTGTTTCTGTCCTTCCTCCTCGTTCCACTCTCATTACTCCTCCTTTATGTCTGTCTCGCTCTCTGTCTCACTGTCTCTCCTTCTGTTTCTCTCTCTATTACTGTCTCACTCTCTCCTTCTTTCTCTCTCTATCGCTGTCTCACCATCTCTTCTGTCTCTCTCTCTACCACTGTCTCACTGTCTCTCCTTCTGTTTCTCTTTCTCTCGCTGTCACTCTCTCCCTCTTTCTCTCTCTCTATCGCTGTCTCACCGTCTCTCCTTCTGTCTCTCTCTCTAACGCTGTCTCACTGTCTCTCCTTCTGTCTCTCTCTCTATCGCTGTCTCACCGTCTCTCCTTCTGTCTTTCTCTCTACCACTATCTCACTGTCTCTCCTTCTGTCTCTCTCTCTCTATTGCTGTCTCACTGTCTCTCCTTCTGTCTCTCTCTCTATCGCTGTCTCACTCTCTCCTTCTCTCTCTCTATTGCTGTCTCACTGTCTCTCCTTCTGTCTCTCTCTCTATTGCTGTCTCACTGTCTCTCCTTCTTTCTCTCTCTATCGCTGTCTGTCTCTCCTGTTTCTCTCTCTACCACTGTCTCACTGTCTCTCCTTCTGTCTCTCTCTCTATCGCTGTCTCACTGTCTCTCCTTCTCTCTCTCTATTGCTGTCTCACCGTCTCTCCTTCTGTCTCTCTCTCTACCACTGTCTCACTGTCTCTCCTTCTGTCTCTCTCTCTCGCTGTCTCACCGTCTCTCCTTCTGTCTTTCTCTCTACCACTATCTCACTGTCTCTCCTTCTGTCTCTCTCTCTCGCTGTCTCACTCTCTCCTTCTCTCTCTCTATCGCTGTCTCACTGTCTCTCCTTCTCTCTCTCTATTGCTGTCTCACCGTCTCTCCTTCTGTCTCTCCTTCTGTCTCTCTCTCTACCACTGTCTCACTGTCTCTCCTTCTGTCTCTCTCTCTATCGCTGTCTCACTGTCTCTCCTTCTGTCTCTCCCTTCCCTCGCTCTCCTTCTTTTTTCTCATACCGTTGAGACCTAGTACATTGTGACAGCAGAGGGATCGTGACTTGTATCTAATGTTTGAGTATGTGTGCGTGGAGAGAGTGTGTGTGTGTGTGTGTGTGTGTGTGTGTGTGTGTGTGTGTGTGTGCGTTCATCTTGACGTCTTGCTGTGCTGATAGTTGTAAGAGCAATGCTCTTGGATAATTGGCTACTTTGACTAATCTTACATGGGTCACTGTTCCACTAATTTGAGAAATGCTCTCACACACACACACACACATACTTGCATTCACACACACACACACACACACACACACACACACACGCACACACACACACTCAAACACACACACTCAAACACACACACACACGTCCATAACACTCGCACACACACATGTCCATAACACACACACACACACATACATACATTCGTCCATAGCACCTGGTTCCCTGCTGGATGTCTCTCTTTCTCTGCTCCATCTTGTAGACTGTGGACCGTATGTTAAACTAAAGAGCAGATGACATCCCCCTCAAAATAACGCTCTTTGATTATCCAATATCAGCTTCGATGCAGGTGCTATGAAAAGGAATGGACAATGCTACTGATAGGAACACAATGCTACTGATAGGAAACACAATGCTACTGATAGGAAAGACAATGCTACTGATAGGAAAGACAATGCTACTGATAGGAAACACAATGCTACCGATAGGAAACACAATGCTAATTCAAAAGAGCTGAAATTGGAACTGGGAAGTAGAATGAACGGTGTCATTATTAAATTAATTGGCATTCATTCAATGAAATGATACCTGATATAAACTGAGTAAAAGGTTATGTTATGGAGATGAATAAGATAGTGCTTCAACCAATATGAAATGTTGCTGAGGTGTATACAGTAATCATGGTTTTACCTTTATTTAAATACTCAAACTAACTAACACAAGTGGGTTAAGATAATTTATCATTCTTAAAAGACCTGAAGCACCGTACAGGATGTTTTTTCCAGTGTGGTTTAGTAGTTCTGATGTACTATTTACAGTATGTGTATGTTTGTGTGCCTTTGATGGCTTTGATTTATTCCCGTATGTGATCATGTGCTTGTGAAAATGTATGTGTGTGTGTGTGTGTGTGTGTGTGTGTGTGTGTGTGTGTGTGTGTGTGTTGCTTGTCTGTGTGTGCAGTCTGGCATTAGCGTTGGGTTAACAGAATTATTGATTAAGTCATTTGTTCCTCCACCTCACGCCCCCTTCTCCCAGCTGGGCCAACGAAAAGTTAATTAACACCTATGGAACTCTGATGCCTCGAGGGACATCTGGGAAATGTAGTTATGTTCAAAGAGCATGGGACTTTTCCAAGTTCTTCCACACTGTTCTCGACAAACCATTTCTGTATGGACCTGGCTTTGTGCGGAGGGCATTGTCATGCTGAAACAGGAAAGGGCCTTCCCCAAACTGTTGCATCAAAGTTGGAAGAACAGAATCGTATAGATTGTCATTGTTTGCTGTAGTATTATGATTTCCCTTCACTGGAACTAAGGGGCCCGGACCATGAGAGACAGCCACAGACCATTATCCCTGCTCCACCAAACTTTACAGTTGGCACTATGCATTCTAGCTGGTAGCATTCAAATCCAGGTTTGTCAGTCGGACTGGCAGATGGTGAAGTGTGATTCATCCAGAGAACGTGTTTCCACTGCTTCCACTACTCTAGCTCTCTGTGGCATCAGACCAGTCTATGAAATCAGCAGGGAACCAGTTAGATGACACACCACCAGATCATCTGATAGAGGATACATCCCAAATAGCACCCTATTCCCTATATAGTGCACTACTTTTGACCCGGGCCAATAATGCACTACTTTTGTGCACTGTACTGCAGCGCCAGCTGTGCCATCAGAGACTCTGGGTCCGCGCCCAGGCTCTGTCGTAACCGGCCGCGACCGGGAGGTCCGTGGGGCGATGCCCAATTGGCCTAGCGTCATCTTGTGGTGGGCCGGGCGCAGTGTGCGCTAACCAAGGTTGCCAGGTGCACGGTGTTTCCTCCGACACATTGGTGCGGCTGGCTTCCGGGTTGGATGTGCGCTGTGTTAAGAAGCAGTGTGGCTTGGTTGGGTTGTGTATCGGAGGACGCATGACTTTCAACCTTTGTCTCTCCCGAGCCCGGGGGTAAAAAATTTAAAAATTAATTGACACTCACATGGGACCACGACTCCTCCAGCTAATGTCGACTGGCCTCTCCATTTAGGAGCGCTTCTCCAAGCCTTATCATCGCTATTGAAGATACATGGACCTCTTTTGTTGTTTAGTAATTGTCCCCAAATCAAATAAATGCCCAATAAAGTATTTTTCTCACAAAATAATTCAAGCTGCTCAAAAGCCCAAAGCACAAAGCTAGAAAAAGCATAGAAGTAGATCTGTATTTAATAAAGGTACAGCTCTCAGTTGGTCACTACTTAGCTATAATCTTGGTGTACATCCCCTGGGTGTATCCCCTTGTCCTTTTAATTGGGAGCTGCCGCGGTTCTGTAAGAGAAAGAGTTTGTCTGAGTCCCAAATTGAACCCTATTTTCTACATAGTGCACTACGTTTGAGCAAAGCCCAGGAGCAGGATAGGAGTGATGGAGGTGGCACTAGTGTTACATCAGGGCACTGTCTCCCTGCAGACAGAACAGACAGCCTTGGAGAGATGGGAAGAAAACTACTTCAAAGTGCCGTGTCTCAAAATGGGATCAGCTCTACGCTGATCTCCAACCCAAGCACAAACGCACGCACGCACACACACACACACCAGCATGTGCTTAGGGAGTGAGAGAGAATACAGTTGGGAGTTCAGCAACATGACATTTATAGAAGCCTTTTCCAAAATCCCTGATACAGATTTAAATCATTGTCAATTAATCATTAAGTCTAAATCTTGTTTACCTGTGTCTGCCAGCCACATTCAGAAGGCAGCCAATTAGAACACAGAGGAACAGGAGTGGGGAGGAATTTGATCAGGTAAATCATACGTTGATGTCAATGGAAGAATTAAGTGAAAACTCGAGATTAGAGCACAGATCTCAAGTTAGAATTCAGGCCTAAATGAATTGTCTAAAGTCCAGGGCCATATTCATTAAGTTTAGGAGTGCTGATCTACAAAACGTTTTTAGATCATAATGAATAATCATAATCAATTCATTATGATTATTGACTAAAGAAGATGGTGCCGGAAGAAATGGCAGCCGTTTTACGGGTGACTAATTGTGCTATTATGTGTCTTTTTTTGTGATATTTGTAACTTATTTTGTACATAATGTTTCTGCCACCGTATCTTACGGCAAAAAATAGCTTCTGGAAATCAGGACAGCGATCACTCACCTCGGATTAGACAAAGATGTTTTCTTCAAAAAGCAGGAAGCACAGGATGTACTTCAGACACCCGACAAGGCCGAAATCCCCGTCATTAGCAAGAGAAAGAGACACAGGTACAGAGGACACAGGGCGGGGTGCCTTGTAAAGATACTCCGACGGCTACTGGGAAATCTGCCCTTACCATCAATATCACTTGCCAATGTACAATCATTGGACAATAAATCAGACGAGGTACGTTCACGAATATCCTACCAACGGGACATCAAAAACTATAACATCTTATGTTTCACCGAATCGTGGCTGAATGACGACATGAATAACATTCAGCTGGCGGGATATACGCTGCACCGGTTAGATAGAACAGCACACTCTGGTAAGACAGGGGGGCTGTGTATATTTGTAAACAAAAGCTGATGCACGAAATCTAAGGAAGTCTCTAGATTTTGCTCGCCTGTAGTAAAGTCTCATGATAAGCTATAGACCACACTACTTACCAAGAGAATTTACATTTTAAAAAATTGTGGCTGTTTCTTTACTACCACAGACGGACGCTGGCACTAAGACCACACTGAGTCACCTGTATAAGGAAATAAGAAAACAGGAAACCGCTCACCCAGAGATGGCGCTCCTAGAGGCCAGGACTTTAATGCAGGGAAATTTAAATCAATTTTACCAAATTTCTATCAGCATGTTAAATGCGCAACCGGAGGGAAAATAATTCTAGATCCCCTTTACTGCATTCACAGAGACGTGTACAAAGCTCTCCCTCGCCCTCCATTTGGCAAATCTGACCATAATTATATACTCCTGATTCCTGCTTACAAGGAAAAAATAAATCAGGAAGTACCAGTGACTCGGTCTATTAAAAAGTGGTCAGATGAAGCAGATGCTAAACTACAGGACTGTTTTGCTATCACAGACTGAAACATGTTCCGGGATTCCAGAACATATTCCTTCCAATGGCATTGAGGAGTACACCACATCAGTCACTGACTTTATCAATAAGTGCATCTAGGACGTTGTCCCCACAGTGACTGTACGTACATACCCCAACCAGAAGCCATGGATTACAGGTAACATTCGCACTGAGATAAAGGTTAGAGCTGCCGTTTTCAAGGTGCGGGACAATACCTTATATGAAATCCTGCTATGCCCTCAGAATAACCATCAAACGGGCAAAGTGCCAATACAGGGCTAAGATTGAATCGTACTACACTGGCTTCGACGCTCGTCGGATGTGGCATGGATTGCAAACTATTGCAGCCTACAAAGGGAAGCACAGCCACGAGCTGCCCAGTGACACGAGCCTACCAGACGAGCTAAATCGATTCTATGCTCGCTTCGAGGCAAGCAACACTGAGGCATGCATGAGAGGATCAGCTGTTCCAGACAACTGTGTGATCATGCTCTCCGTAGCCGACGTGAGTAAGACCTTTAAACAGATCAACATTCACAAGGCCGCTGGGCCAGACGGATTACCAGGACATGTGCTCTGGGCACGTGCTGACCAACTGGCAGTTGTCCTCACTGACATTTTCAACATATCCCTGATTGAGTCTGTAATTCCAACATGCTTCAAGCAGACCACCATAGTCCCTGTGCCCAAGAGCACTAAGGTAACCTGCCTAAATGACTACAGACCCGTAGCACTCACGTCCATAGCCATGAAGTGCTTTGAAAGGCTGGTAATGGCTCACATTAACACCATTATCCCAGAAACCCTAGACCAGGGGTGTCAAAGTCAAATGGACGGAGGGCCAAATAAAAAAATCAGCTACAAGACAGATCCACAGATGTTCATTGAAAAATGTTTAAATGATATAGTCTAGTGAACCTAATTGAACCTACTGAAAACCTAACAAATATATTACAATATGATCAGATAAATAAAGCAATATTTTCTTATGGCTCTGTCAGTAATCTTTAATTTTCAACAGACACAAACCAAATTTCCTTTATATAAATATCCCCATAACATGAACATTAAATGAAAGAAACCTATTCAAGGCACCATCAGTAGACTATATTTTCTATTTTAGCAAAAGTGGGCTAAATTTACTTCAAAGAAAAAACAATAATAGCAATTTTCTATCATCCACTCAACTGAAATATTTTTAAAATATAATTGGATTGAAATACAAAAAAATAAAGTGCAAAAATCTATTAATCAAAAACAACACTTTGTTTAAGGAGAAGTAACATGCAGTGAAAACAAATATTAAATTTTAACTTTTAAACTTGAACTGAGTAAAAACTCTAAATATGTGATTGCACAGTAATGTTCACTTGTTTGAGGTTGAGGTGATACTTGGTGGTGTCCCATCTTTTCACAAGTTCATCAATGTTCTGATCTCTGAGCTGAAGAAATCCTCAGAATTGAGCAGTAAGTCCCTTCTGTGTGATGTTTTGTTCAGGTTCATCAAAGAAAACAGTTGTTCACACAGGTATGTGCTGCCAAACATAGACAACGTTTGAGCAGCCTGGATGCATGGCTGGGGCATTGTGCGGGAGGAAAGGCGGGCGAACTCCCGCAGCACCCACTGCATATTTTGCCCTCAGTGCATCATTGCATTGGAGGTCAATCAACTCCATTTGGAGGTTTGGTGGTGAGCTTTCCACGTCAACAGCAAATGGGTTACCGAA
Source organism: Oncorhynchus nerka (assembly GCF_034236695.1). Lineage (NCBI taxonomy): Eukaryota > Metazoa > Chordata > Actinopteri > Salmoniformes > Salmonidae > Oncorhynchus > Oncorhynchus nerka. The sequence continues at coordinate 84,208,840 of NC_088397.1, forward strand.
CCTGCTGTGCTTCAAAGTCAGCAAATCCGTCGAAAGTCAGCGGCAAGCATACCTATTTTATCAGCCAACTGTGTGCTCGGGAACGCACTGGTAGAGAGCTTCTCTTTCATGGTCTGGCAGCTGGGAAAGTGGCTCAAATTTTCTTTCCGCATCTGCGTCTCCCACAGAGTCAGTTTGGTTTTAAATGCCTTCACTGTACTGTACATATCAGAGATGACACGATCCCGACCCTGCAGCTGCAAGTTTATTGCATTCAGATGACTCGTAATGTCACACAGAAAAGCCATTTCACACAGAAACATTTCGTCTCGGAGTTGTGTTGTGTCTTTCCCTTTGCTGTCCAGAACAGACAAATCTCCTCATCCCATCTTTGAAGCACCTTTCCCTGGCTTAGCCATCGCACCTCTGTGTGATAAGGCAAATCACCATGCTCCGTTTCTAACTCCGTCAGAAATGCCTTGAACTGGATTCAAACCTTTGGCTCTGATAAAGTTAACTGTGCGCGTGATGATGCTCATTACATGCTCCATTTTCAAGGCTTTACCGCACAACGCTTCCTGGTGTATGATACAATGATAAGCTGTCAGCTCACCTGTCGCGTTTTCCTCTTGCATCTTTTCCCCGTATCTTCGCCACCAGTCCGCTCCTGTGTCCACACATCGCAGGTGCTCCGTCGGTGGTTTTTCCCAAGGCAGCTCCATCTCATTTACACATCTTGACACCTCTTCATACAAATCATGCCCGTAGTTGTGCCATGCATAGGACGTAAAGCCAAAAACTCCTCTGTCACGCTTAGGGTTGGAGTCCACTCCGCGGATGAAAATTGACAACTGGGCAATGTCAGAAATGTCGGTGCTCTCATCCACAGCCAAGGAATATGCAATAAAATCTTTTCCCTTTTTCACAAGCTGCTCTTTTAGATTGATGGACAACTGGTCTCCATCAATGGTGTTTCTGCTCAGACTCACATTTAAAAAGAGTTGCCTTTTTTCTGGGCAAACTGCTCGGCCTCCGACAAACTTTAATCATGCAGTTTTTGATGAAATCCCCCTCCGTAAATGGCGGGCTGATTTAGCGATCTCTTCTGCCAAAATAAAACTGGCCTTGACAGCAGCCTGGCCTTGTGATTTGGCTTTTTTGAACAGAGCCTGTCGAGATTTGAGGCCTCGTTTTAATTCCTCTGCCTTTTGTAGCCTTTGTTCCATGTCCATATTCTTGTTTTTGTCCGCGTGTTTCGATAATGTCGTCTCAGATTATACTCTTTCAGTACCGCCACACTTTCTCCACACAGAAGACACACAGGTTTTCCAGCTACCTTCGTGAACATATACTCCGACTCCACCTTGTTTGAAACCCCGGTTCTCAGTATCCACCTTCCGTTTTGCCATTTTTGATGGGTATCTGAAAGTTAATTTTACTGTGATGCTGACGACTGCTGTGCCAATAAATATTGAAATGAAGCAGCCTACTGCTCAAAAGGTTTCTCACCTTTGCATTGTGGGAAATGTAGTATTGGTGCGTGTAAAGATCTGCAAGCCATGCCGGGCCTTCAAATAATAAATCAAGATCATCCCAGGGGCCGTAAAAAACCTTCTTGCTATGGATGTGGCCCGCGGGCCTTGACTCTGACATATGTGCCCTAGACCCACTCCAATTTGCATACCGCTCAAACAGATCCACAGATGATGACATCTCTATTGCACTCCACATTGCCCTTTCCAACCTGGACAAAAGGAACACCTATGTGAGAATGCTATTCATTGACTACAGCTCAGCATTCAACACCATAGTGCCCTCAAAGCTCATCACTAAGCTAAGGATCCTGGGACTAAACACCTCCCTCTGCAACTGGATCCTGGACTTCCTGACGGGCAGCCCCCAGGTGGTGAGGGTAGGCAGCAATACATCTGCCATGCTGATCCTCAACACTGGAACCCCTCGGGTGCGTGCTCAGTCCCCTCCTGTACTCCCTGTTCACTCACGACTGCATGGCAGGGCACGACAGTGGAAGGCCTGATCACCGACAACGACAAGGCAGCCTATAGGGAGGAGGTCAGAGACCTGGCCGGGTGGTGCCAGAATAACAACCTATCCCTCAACGTAATCAAGACAAAGAAGATGATTGTGGACTACAGGAAAAGGAGGACCGAGCACGCCCCCATTCTCATCGACGGGGTTATAGTGGAGCAGGTTGAGAGCTTCAAGCTCCTTGGTGACCACATTAAGAACAAACAAGAATGGTCCAAACACATCAAGACAGTCGTGTAGAGGGCACGACAAAACCTATTCCCAATCAGGAAACTAAAAAGATTTGGCATGGGTCCTAAGATCCTCAAAAGGTTCTACAGCTGGAACATCGAGAGCTGGTTCCATCACTGCCTGGTACAGCAACTGCTCGGCCTCCGACCGCAAGACAATACAGACGGTAGTGCGTACGGCCCAATACATCACTGAGGCTAAGCTGCCTGCCATCCAGGACCTCTATACCAGGCGGTGTCAGAGGAAGGCCCTAAAAATGGTCCAAGACCCCAGCCACCTCAGTCATAGACTGTTCTCTCTGCTACCGCATGGCAAGCGGTACCGGAGCACCAAGTCTCGGACCAAAAGGTTTCTCAACAGTTTTTACCACCAAGCCATGCCTCCTGAACAAATAATCAAATGGCTACCCGGACTATGCATTGTGCCCCGTCACTCCCGCCCAAACCCTCCCCCACCCCCCAACCCCATCTTTTACGCTGCTGCTACTCTCTGTTTATCATCTATGCATAGTCACTTTAACTATACATTCATGTACATATTACCTCAATTATCCCGACTAACCGGTGCCCCCGCACATTGACTCTGTACTGGTACCACCTGTATATAGCCCCGCTACTGTTATTTTCACTGTCATTTTTCTGTTTTCTTATTATTTTGTATTTCTTTACTTATATAATGTGTACCTAATACCTAATTTTCCTTAAAAAATTGCACTGTTGGTTAGGGCTTGTAAGTAAGCATTTCACTGTACAACACCTGTTGTATTTGGCGCACGTGACAAATAAACGTTGATTTGATTTGATTAACGTGTATGGACAGGGAACACCTGATCCTAGATTAGCACTCCTACCCTGAGACGCTTCATGAGTACAAGTCCAGAGTTCCATCATGCAAAGGGTTCTCCTTCCTTCAGATTGAATCAGAAGGAGGGAGTTAATCAGGAGGAACGGCCCGATAAAACAACACGTTTTGGTGACCCATCTGTAGTGTGAGGTTTTGGTTTGCATCTGGCCTGTAGACCAGTGTTTCCCAATTCTGGTCCTCCACTACCCCCAACAGGACACATTTTGTTGTAGCCCATTATCGTGATCTAATGAAGTAATATAACGTTAATAGTACTCCATTCCAGTGTGATCTAATGAAGTAATATAACGTTAATAGTACTCCATTCCAGTTTGATCTAATGAAGTAATATAACGTTAAGAGTACTCCATTCCAGTGTGATCTAATGAAGTAATATAACGTTAATAGTACTCCATTCCAGTGTGATCTAATGAAGTAATATAACGTTAATAGTACTCCATTCCAGTGTGATCTAATGAAGTAATATAACGCTAATAGTACTCCATTCCAGTGTGATCTAATGAAGTAATATAACGTTAATAGTACTCCATTCCAGTGTGATCTAATGAAGTAATATAACGTTAATAGTACTCCATTCCAGTGTGATCTAATGAAGTAATATAACTTCTAAACTGTTATGCCTGAATCTAGAGGATATTATCTGTTATTAGTTTATTATTATTTTTCGTTTATTATTAGTCTACACTGAAATAAACCTTTTATTTGTGTTCACCAAAGTGGAATACATTGTGGTTAGTGTAGCGAGAGAAAGAAAGAAACAAACAAAGAAGAGAGAGAGAGAAAGAGATGAAGTGGCTCCCCAGGGCATGATGAATAGTGCGTGAGGAAGCAACCCATTACGACAGTGGTTTTAATTGAAACTCAGTCATTAAAATGCTAATCAGACCAGAAAAATAAAGGTGTTTGCTTTTGTGTATCTAGTGTTTAATTATTAGATGTTGTGTGTATGTGTGTGTGTTTCTACAGTACACTTATGTTTGCATGTGTCTTTTGTTGTGTGAGTTTGTGTGTGGGAGTGTGTCTGTGTGTGCGTGTGCGTGTGCATGTGTGTGTGTGTGTGTGTGCGTGTGTGTGTGTGTGTGTGTGTGCGTGTGTGTGCGTGTGCGTGTCTGTGTGTGTGTGCGTGTGTGTGAGTGTGTCTGTGTGTGTGTGTGTGAGTGTGTGTGTGTGTGATGTGTGTGTGTGTGCGTGTGTGTGTGTGTGTGAGTGTGTCTGTGTGTGCGTGTGTGTGTGTGATGTGAGTGTGTGTGCGTGTGCGTGTGTGTGTGTGTGTGTGTGTTTGTGTGTGGCTGGGGGGGGGTCATAGTAACGATGAATCTGAATCAATATCACGTCCTTCTTCATATCAGACTCCCTAAATATCCTTCTATCTTATTTATCTCACAATTGTTCCATCTTTTTTGGCGTTCTTCTCCACATTTTCGCTCTCCTTTCTGACTGTATCCTTTCTATGCCAATCATTTTTTCATCCTCCCTTTCTTTCCTACTCCTTTGAGGCTTTCTTTCACTTTGGCATTCTCACTCCATCTCTCCCTCCCATCATCCCTCTATTCCTCCACCTTCCTTCCCTCCCTCTGTTCCTCCACCTTCCCTCCCTCCCTCTGTTCCTCCACCTTCCTTCCTTCCTTCCTTCCTTCCTTCCTTCCTTCCTTCCTTCCTTCCTTCCTTCCTTCCTTCCTTCCTTCCTTCCTTCCTTCCTTCCTTCCTTCCTTCCATCCATTCCCCCACCTTCACTCCCTCCCACATACCCTCCCACCTTCCCTCCCTCTCACCCTCTTTTTCTCTCCCTCTTCTTCATTATCAATAATTTAAAAAGCGCTCTGCCTCCTCTCCTCCTCGGTGTGTGTGTATGTGTGTGCGTGTGTGTGACAGCAGTGGATCAAAGGACCTTTTACCTCCACAGCGTAGATAGGCACTGGTAGATCGGCGCCCATAGATCGGCGCTCGTAGATTGGCGCTCGTAGACTGGTGCTCATAGATAGGCTATCATAGACCGGTGCTCGTAGACCGGCGCTTGGTGCTCGTAGATTGGTGCTCGTAGATTGGCGCTCGTAGATCGGTGCTCGTAGATAGGCTCTCATAGATAGATGCTCGGCACTCGTAGATTGGCGCTCGTAGACCGTTGCTTGTAGATAGGCGCTCGGCGCTCGTAGATCAGCGCTCATTGGGCTTTGACACTGACAGAAAACAATCTGTCTCCCTGCTCCTCTTAAAAGTAGAGACAAAATACTACTAAATCTGTATACTACAGATGAACAGAACTTCTGTCTGGAGACACTTGCTTTTTATTCTGGTTTGAAGCAGTGGGCTAAATCAGGGTCACACAGTGTTTCATGGTAGTCAAACAAATCTACTTTGAAACAAAAGTATACACCTCACACCCATTTTCAGTTTGCATAGCATTATTACATGTCATATACATCAGAGAAGACTGAAATATAACAAAACCGTTTTACATGGAAACACCGGATTTTCAACTGTTTTTTCCAAATATTATTTATTAATTGTGAAATTATGAAAAATGTTGATAACATTCCATCCATGAGGACACTAGAAGGCGATTTGGTCATTGACAGCATATAAACACAACATGCAACAATTTCAAAAATGTTAAAGAGTTACAGTTCATTTAAGGAAATCAGTCAATTTAAATAAATGTATTAGGCCCTAACCTATGGATTTCATATGACTGGACAGGGGCGCAGCCATTGTTGAGCCTGGGAGGGCATAGGCCCACCCACTTAGGAGCCAGGCCCAGCCAATCAGAATGAGTTTTTCCCCACAAAAGGGCTTTATTACGGACCAAAATACTCCTCAGCACCCCGATCCCTCCCCCTCAGACGATCCAGCAGGTGAAGAAGCCGAATGTGGAGGCCCTGGGCTGGCGTGGTTAGGCGTGGTCTCCGGTTGTGAGGCCAGTTGGACGTATTGGGATCTTTTATTTCAGTTCATGAAACATGGGACCAACACTTTGCATGTTTAGTTAATATTTTTGTTCAGTATACTTTCCTAACCCTAAATAATCTACAAGATCAGAGTATTTTTAAATCTACCAATTGGTGCTGAAACGGAGACGAATATGCATATATTTAGATGTCTTTATTTCATTGATCCCTAATATTCTGAACGTGTTCTCTCAATATATTCTAGTCTGACGACAAAATTCTAACTTAAAGGTACACCGTATTTAAAGGGATGGCTTTAGATAAATGTACGGAAACCCCTATTGAATGAAAAAGCCCAACTGAGTGATCCGGGTCAACAGTTTCAAATGTAACAGTCTTGATTCCATCCCTCTCCTCGCCTTGAACCAGGGACCTTCTGCACACATCGACAACAGTCAGCCACAAAGCATCTTTACCTATCGCTCAACAAAAGCCTCGGTCCTTGCAGAGCTAAGGAAACAAGAATTTCAAGGTCTCAGAGCGAGTGATGTCACCGATTGAAACACTACTAGCGCACACCACTAAATAGCTAGCGATTTCACACCGGTTTCACGTTCCACAAACAGTGCAAGTGCAGCAGTGTATCTCTGCTTCAAGTTGACCCCTTTGGCCGCAGGAATCCATATACAGTGCCCCTGCCTCAAGCAAAGTACGCTAAAACATACAGTGGCCGCTTGAACCGTATAATAAATGACTGTGTGTTGTGGCAAAGGACAGACGCACACCTCTTTATCTGGCTTTTTCACTGGGCTCAGCTGCAACGTCAGTGTTCTTCACTGAGCCTTGGATGAAGATTTCCTGTTCCTGCTGTTTTCGTTATTAATATTTTCTCTCTCCCTCTGGCTCAGCTTTGGTTGAGTGTAAGAGCAAGACAGAGAGGGATCCTTGCGAAGCGGGTCCATTGACAATGAGGGTTGACTTACGATGCAGTGTGAAATGCAGAGTCACATTTAAAAAAAACTTGATTTCTTTCCATCGCTTTCCTTTTTGCGCCATGTCCCCTTATTTTGTACTCTTTCCTTACTCCCAAAATGTTGTTGCCTACATCTCACCTAACCCTCCCAACACAACACTGTTCCCGTGCGCTGTCCCCCCTATACTACTCCCCCATTCCATACCCCCTGAATCTACCTCCTTACCCCCTCTCTAGTGTACACTTCATTTATCCTCATCACCGCCCTCTAAATCTGTACACCTCATAATATTTCCCACTTCCCCAAAACTACACATGAACAAAATTATGTGGACACCTGTTTGTCGAACATCTCATTCCAAAATCATGGGCATTAATATGGAGTTGGTCCCCCCTTGCTGCTATAACAGCCTCCACTCTTCTGGGAAGGCTTTCTACTAGATGTTGGAACATTGCTGTGGGGACATGCTTCCATTCAGCAACAAGAGCATTAGTGAGGTCAGACATTGTTGTTGGGCAATTAGGCCTGGCTCGCAGTCGGCGTTCCAATTCATCCCAACGGTGTTCCATGGAGTTGAGGTGAGGGCTTTCTCAAACCGATCTCGACAAACCATTTCTGTTTGAACTTTGCGTTGTGCACGGGGGGCATTGTCATGCTGAAACAGGCTGGAAGCATGGAATCGTCTAGAATGTCATTGTATGCTGTAGCGTTAAGATTTCCCTTCTCTGGAACTAAGAGGTCTAGTCCAAAACATGAAAAACAGCCCCAGACCATTATTCCTCTTCCACCAAACTTTACAGTTGGAACTATGCATTGGGGCAAGTATCAAATCAAATGTATTTATATAGCCCTTCTTACATCAGCTGATATCTCAAAGTGCTGTACAGAAACCCAGCCTAAAACCCAATCAGCAAGCAATGCAGGTGTAGAAGCATGGTGGCTAGGAAAAACTCCCTAGAAAGGCCAAAACCTAGGAAGAAACCTAGAGAGGAACCAGGCTATGAGGGGTGGCCAGTCCTCTTCTGGGTGTGCTGGGTGGAGATTATAAAAAGATGGCTCGGCAGTGGGCAACAAGTCAGCACCTCAGGAGTAAATGTCAGTTGGCTTTTCATAGCCGATCATTGAGTGTATCTCTACCGCTCCTGCTGTCTCTAGAGAGTTGAAAACAGCAGGTCTGGGACAGGTAGCATGTCCGGTGAACAGGTCAGGGTTCCATAGCCACAGGCAGAACAGTTGAAAGTGGAGCAGCAGAACGGCCAGGTGGACTGGGGACAGCAAGGAGTCATCATGCAAGGTAGTCCTGAGGCATGGTCCTAGGGCTCAGGTCCTCTGAGAGAGAAAGAAAGAGAGAAAGAGAATTAGAGAGAGCCTACTTAAATTCACACAGGACACTGGATAAGACAGGAGAAGTACTCCAGATATAACGGACTGACCCTAGCCCCCCCGACACATAAACTACTGCAGCATTAACCAGGTAGGCCAGTTGAGAACAAGTTCTCATTCACAACTGCGACCTGGCCAAGATAAAGCAAAGCAGTGCGACAAAAACAGCACAGAGTTACACATGGAATAAACAATCGTATGGTTGTGTGCTCGATTTTATACACTTGTCAGCAATGGGTGTGTCTGAAACAGCCGAATCCACTAATTTGAAGATGTGTCCACATACTTTTGTATGTATAGCGTACTTCACCCTGTCTCAAGTACGCTAAAACATACAGCAGCAGTGTGGTCGTTAAACTAGAACTCCTCTCTCCCCATAGCTGTGTGTTTGCTCCTGGGCTGTATGATCTTCCCGGATGGCTGGGATGCGGAGGTGGTACGCGACATGTGTGGCGAGGAGACAGGGAAGTACACGCTGGGAAACTGCTCGGTGCGCTGGGCCTACATGCTGGCCGTCGTTGGCATCATGGACGCCCTCATCCTCTCCTTCCTGGCCTTCGTTTTGGGCAACCGGCAGAATGACTTCCAGCTGGAGGAGCAGCTCAAAGCAGAACAGAAAGGTGAGGCGCTAAAGATTCTAAGCTAACCGCTAGACTAATGCTAATATAGGCTAATAGCTAGACTAATGCTAATCTACGCTAACAGCTAGCCAAATGCTAGTCTAGGCTAACAAATGGGATAATGCTAATCCAGGATAACAGCTAGGATAATGCTAATCTAGACTAACAGCTTTTCTTTTAAAAAGTCCTATTTGTTACCACATTTTGGCAGCAGGATTGTAAAATTAAGGTATTGACCAGATGGGCTAGGTTATTAAAAAAATACACGCATAACTGTAAATAGCTTTGGATAAGAACGTCTGCTAAATGGCATATACTGTATTGTAACGACCCTGGGTTTATAAGCGCGGAAATCGACTCTGCCACACGAGCATGCTTCTGCGGCACAGTCGATAGCGCGCCGGACCTCGGGCCAGAAGGTCGAGGGTTCGAGACCTGCTCCCTGCTGTTTCATTACAGTGTATTATTTTTTATTATTTCTATATATTGACACACCAGTGGCTAATGCTAATTGTTTTCATATATCAAGCAATGTACGGGGTTTATAAAGTGCTATGTAGTTATGTTTTAGTTACATTTCAAAACCAGCCCTGTTCTTTTTTATTATTGCATTGAAAATCAAGTTTCAATGTTTTGAGTAAAACTTTTGGCACAAACAAGCCACCATGTAGCTAGCTCAGCTCAAAGGCTAGCTATCTAGAACTATTTCAAAATGAAAACGACTAACTACAGCTATAGCTACCACAATGACATGAGAGCTCATGCCTGTTACATGAGGAAAGCCAATGCATCACCGCAGGGGGAAGCCTATCCCAGGTCAGGAATGTTTTTCTGCTTGTTGGACTTGAAAATCGTGATGTTGATCGGGGTGGAGGTTTAAAGTCTTTGTGTACCAGGGGGACAGACACATGTTCATACATATTTTATATTGCATTTCAGTTTCTGTGAAATGCATTGTGATGTCGGGTGCATTACATCATCCAGGTTTTTAATAATCTACTCACTGTTCCCTTTACAAAACCTTTGTCTATGAAATATTTCTGTGTTCTAGAGTTGAATAACGAGGCAACGTTGCTCTATCTACATTTGGTGCATCAATATATTTTTTACGATTTACCAAAAATATTGGTGGCATCGTGATGAGGGATGTTGCAGCATGATCAGAGGCAGGAGAAGACAGTGTCGCAACACCTCTATCGACTGTGCCGCAACACCAGCGCTATCGACTGTGCCGCAACACCTCCCCCCCATAGCCCTCTAATATGTTTCCATGGTTACGTGTCATAATCCAGCAGGAGGCTTCTCTCTCTCTCTCTCTCTCTCTCTCTCTCTCTCTCTCTCTCATATTCCTCTCTCTCTCTCTCTCTCTCATATTCCTCCCTCTCTCTCTCATATTCCTCCCTCTCTCTCTCTATTCCTCCCTCTCTCTCTCTCTCCTCTCTCATATTCCTCCCTCTCTCTCTCTCATATTCCTCCCTCTCTCTCTCTCTCTATTCCTCCCTCTCTCTCTCATATTCCTCCCTCTCTCTCTCTCTCATATTCCTCCCTCTCTCTCTCTCTCATATTCCTCCCTCTCTCTCTCTCATATTCCTCCCTCTCTCTCTCTCATATTCCTCCCTCTCTCTCTCTCATATTCCTCCGATCTTTCTCTCTCCCCATCATCCATCCACTGGATGCTAATTTTGTTTCATCTGGTTCAAGGAGGGGGTAAAGGATGTGGAAGGGTGCGTCTGGGCTAGCACAAGATGAGGTAGGGGGGTTGCAGTGTGGTTGTGGAGGTTGGTGTTGAGGCATCTGTAGTTGCCTGAGTAGCGGTGTTGCGTCAACAACAACCTAGTGGCAGAACTCGTCTGGCTTTATTTGTTTTGCCTTAATCTACCCAGGCGTTTACCCACCCCACCCTCCGTCGTTTAAAAAAGATCTCCTTCCAGACACGGTTCACATTCATAAATGTTCTCTTCCCTCAACCGAAGCAATTAAAGCTGTCATATTTATTTCCCCCTTAGTAGCATTTGCTCAGATGTAGCATAGTGGTATTCTCCACGTTCAACAACATTTCCCCCGTTTCCCATGAGGCTGAGCTTTATGGAGTTGTCTAGTGTGAGGATTGAAAATATGCTTGGCCTATCATGAGGGTGTCTGTGTATGTTAAAAGCAACATTTTGTAACATATGATGTGACTAGCGGAAAGGCTGTGGCTGGTCTTGAGGTGTAGGCAGCTATCATGAGTTGTGGGAGACACGTACAACATGTAGGCAGTTAAACAGACTGTCTTTTGTTAGAACTCAAACTTAGCAGTAACAAGAACCAGATGTGAGATAACGGTATTTAGGGTATGAGCGCATAGATATTCTGCCCAGCAACAAATACACCTGCCAATGGGAGCGTCCGGGGGCTGGGACCAGTTTGGGCGCCAACAATCAACATAGGTTGAGTAAGTTTAAACCACACTTGATCTCTACTTAAAAAACTTGATCTCTACTTATTTAAAGAAGATATCTTTAGGGTGATGGCCAGTTCTCTGATACCAGATTCGATCTGCGCAACCCTTTACACTAGCCGGAGACAGGAGCCATTAGCATCATGGCTAACTAGTGCCGACACATGTTCACTGCTAGTGTTCATTTGCAGGGTTAATTAAACCAACCCACAAGACCAGAGGCAGAGAAATGTTGGAATACCTTCACATAAATTGATCAGATAAAATAGATTAATTCACAGCATCATGGCTCGTTTCTTTGCGACCTGAACGCATGGTATTTTCTCGGTCTTGAAAATATGACACCCTGGAATGCAATTTGAAAACAAATACACATGAAAAAGTAGCCTAAATTATATTTCTGTTTGAATTAGATACAATGGCGCATCAACGAGCAGATGTGGACATGTTTGCGTGTCCGATGGATTGCGAGGGATATTTTCCAGCCACAATATTCTGAGCGTTTCCCTCTGGTTTCCCACACCAGACCTCCTAGAGGTTCACACTGCGGGAGGCCAGAATTTGGACAGTATTCCAACGGAGCTGCAAAACCTATTTGAGCCAGCCAAGAGGAATAGTCTCACTCAACAACCCTTGGGGATAAACAATTGGTTTAACCAGCGATAGCAGTGAAATACAGTGCATTCACTTTTTCAACATTTTTTTGTGTTACAGCTTTAATTTAAAATGGATTACTATTCGATTTTTTTGGTCACTGGCCTACACACAATAGCCCATAATGTCAAAGTGGAATTATATTTTTGAAATGTTTACAAATAAATACAAAATGAAAAGCTCAAATGTCTTCAGTCAATAAGTATTCAACCCCTTGGTTATGACAAGCCTAAATAAGTTCAGGAGTAAAAATGTGCTTAACAAGTCACGTAGTAAGTTGCATGGACTCATTCTGTATGCACTAATAATGCTTAACATTCTTTTTTTTAATGACTACCTCATCTCTGTACCCCACACATACAATTATCTGTAAGGTCCCTCAGTTGAGCAGAGAATTTCAAACACAGATGAAATTCCAATACCAGGGAAGTTTTCCAATACCTCACAAAGAAGGACACCTATAGGTAGATGGGTAAAAATAAAGAAAGCAGACATTGAATATCAACTTTGAGCATGGTGAAGTTATTCATTACACTTTGGATGGTGTATCAATACACCCAGCCACTACAAAGATATCGGTGTCCTCGGTTACCAGAGAGGAAGGAACCCACTCAGGGATTTCCCCATGAGGCCAATGGTGACGTTAAAGCAGTTACCCTGCTCTCTGCGCCTGACTCCTCCACCCACTACTTATAGAAGCCATGACACAGGTAGGAGACCACTTCCTGCTGTAGATGAGCAACCCAGAACTGTGTGAGTGTGTTTGCCTCAAAAAGCATCTTGCTTCAATCAGTTTGTTCCAGTTAAGTATAACTATTATTATTGTATTTTAACAGCAAATGATTGTCTAGCAATGATCAACAACAATTTGACAGAGCTTGAAGAATAAAAAATAATAATAATAGGCAAATGCTGCATAATCCAGGTGTGGAAAGCTCTTAGAGACGTACCCAGAAAGACTCACAGCTGTAATCGCTGCCAAAGGTGCTTCTACAAAGTGTTGACTCAGGAGTGTGAATGCTTATGTAAATTAGATATTTTGTATTTAATTTTCAATAAATTAGCAAAAATATCTAAAAACATGTTTTCACTTTGTTATTATGGGGTATTGGGTGAGAAAAAACCCATTTAATCCATTTTGAATTCAGGTTGTAACACAACAAAATGTGGAATATATCAAGGGGTAGGAATACTTTCTAATGGCACTTTATACCATAATGTATACTTTTCTTTGCAAAATTGGATTTTCTCCCATTGTTATTATCACATTGAACTACTCTGAATTTGACACTGGGCTTGTGCATAAGTAGACACAGAACTGTTTGAACAGAACTGTGATGTGGTGTCTGTGGCCTACATTCAGACATTATTTAGTATAAGGAAGGACTCTACATACAGATTACCAAACATGTTTAAGCTCTGTATAAACATAAACGGTAATAAATGCATATGCAGGGGCGGACTTAGCGATTTGGGAGCCTGTTTCAAAATGCCGTTGAGGGTCTGTTTAAACCGAAACCCCCTGAAACATAGCAAAGTCTGCCCCCAGTGAATATGTCAACAACATTTAGTCTACACTGAGTATACCAAACAGCCTCAACTCGTCAGGGCATGGACTCTACAAGGTGTCGAAAGCATTCCACAGGGATGCTGGCCCATGTTGACTCCAATGCTTCCCACACTTTTGTCAAGTTAGCTGGATGTCGGTTGGGTGGTGGACCATTCAAATCAAATCAAACTTTATTTGTCACATGCGCCAAATACAACAAGTGTCGACCTTACCGTGTAATGCTTACTTACAAGCCCTTAACCAGCAGTGCAGTTCAAGAAGAAGAAAATATTTACCAAGTAGGCTAAAATAAAAAGTAATAATAAAAAGTAACAGCATATTCTTGATACACATGGGAAACTGTTGAGTGTGAAAACCCCAGCAGCGTTGCAGTTCTTGACATTGTTCTTGGATTGTGTATGTGTGCCTGGCACCTACTACCATACCTCGTTTAAAGGAACTTAAATATTTTGTCTTGCCCATTCACCCTCTGAATGGCACACATACACAATCAATGTCTCAATTGTCTCAAGGCTTAAAAATCATTCTTTAACCTGTCGCCTCCCCTTCATCTACACTGATTGAAGTGGATTTAACAAGTGACATCAATAAAGGATCACCTGGATTCACCTGGTCAGTCTATGTCATGGAAACAGCAAGTGTTCATAATATTTGGTATATTCAGTGTATAAGGGATCAGTGGTCTGCAACAGTCTTCCTCCCTTCAGCCTCGCTCATCTCCTTTTCTATCAGTGTTCTACTATTTTATATTTAATCCGTTTCTCTGTATGTTTGTTGTAAAAAGGGGGTTTTCTTGATAAGGGTTAAAGGTTATGGTTTTCTGTATGTATGACTATATTATGAAATTCACCCCAAAAAAGACAAAATTAGAAAAAAAATGTTTGAATAGAATATACATGTGCAGTCAAAATCATCCCCCCCCCCCATTCACATCAATATCAATCCTACTGAAGAAGGTTGACTCAAAACAATTCTACTTCTGTCTTCACAGATTTCGCAGTGTCCAGGGTAAGTCAAACCACTGTTGTGACTGTTTGTGCTCTGTGGTGTGTTGTGATTGTAAGGTATCTGTGCTGTGTGGTCGTGTATGTGGTGTGTACAGTGACCTCTGCTGACCAGGTGGATTAGCGAGTAGAGTGGATCCTGGGGCAGGATGCACTCCCACAGGAATGAGGTATAATCACAGCAGCAATATTTGTGTCCTGTTGCCACAAGAAAAGGGCACCCAGTGAAGAACAAACACCATTGTAAATACAACCCATATTTATGTTAATTTATTTTCCCCTTTGTACTTTAACTATTTGCACATCGTTACAACACTGTAGATATACATAACATGACATTTGAAATGTGTCTATTCCTTTGGAACTTTTGTGAGTGTAATGTTAATTGTTATTATCTATTTCACTTGCTTTGGCAATGTAAACATATGCACCGGGGCCCATGAAAAATGAAGTGTTAAAAGCACTAGTAGTGATGCTCAAGGGGAGAAACTTGTCCACCACTTTGTATTTCACAGAAAAGGAACTTTTAATGTGCTGGGAAAAAATTCCCTGCTTATGTCATTTGTCTCACAATGAGAAGGAATTGTGTTTGAATATGTGAATACTTAATGTTAGGGTATTTTAAGAACTGTTTTCAGCTTGATCTGGAAAAAGGCTCTTTCTTGGTTAAGGATGAAAAGGGGGGAAGGTTATCGTTGTTCAAGGAGAGACAGTAACATCAGAGTAAGGTTTTCTTTTAGACGAGTGCAAAAATGAACTCCTTGCCCACAGTAGATTTTCTACCTTGAAAACGTTGACTTCAGTCGATTAAAAATGCTTCAGTGAAAGCAAATGAAAGCTTAAGGCCTTTTTATTTGCACGTAGAATGAGACAACTGTCCTCGTCAGGTGGTGAAAGTAATGATAGAATCAGCCTACGATATGGAGAGAGACAGAGGGCTGGTATCTAATATACTGTAGTGAGCTGACGACACTGCTCCACAAAGAGATTTTGGATCATTTTTGTAATGCATTTTAGTCAGCAGTACAGTATCCATATTAGGAAGTGGTAATAGGGTGTTTTGTCTGAGATCTGACAACTTCCTCATTTGGATGCTATACAGCACTCCAAAGGGTGGTTTCCCAAACTCGGTCCTCGGTACCCCAAGGTGTGCACGTTTAGTTTTTTATTACCCTAACACTACACAGCGGATTCAAATAATAATCTAATCATCCAGATTTGATCATTTCAATCAGCCTTGTATTGTTTGGGCAAAAACCAAAAGGTGCATCCTTGGGGTCCCGAGGACCGAGTTTGGAAAATACTGGAAAACGCTGGGTTAATGTGTGGACTCATCCATGTCGTCTTGCGTGGGAGACCCAGATCGAGGGAGATTATCAGTGGTCTTGTATGTCTTCCATTTCCTAATAATTGCTCCCACAGTTGATTTCTTCAAACCAAGCTGCTTACCTATTGCAGATTCAGTCTTACCAGCCTGCAATTTTGTTTCTGGTGTCCTTTGACAGCTCTTTGGTCTTGGCCATAGTGGAGTTTGGAGTGTGACTGTTTGATGTTGTGGACAGGTGTCTTTTATACTGATAACAAGTTCAAACAGGTGCTATTAATACAGGTAACGAGTGGAGGACAGAGGAGCCTCTTAAAGAAGAAGTTACAGGTCTGTGAGAGCCAGAAATCTTGCTTGTTTGTAGGTGACCAAATACTTATTTTCCACCATAATTTGCAAATAAATTCATAAAAAATCCTATAATGTGATTTTCTGGATCTTCTTTCCTCTAATTTTGTCTGTTATAGTTGAAGTGTACCTATGATGAAAATTACAGGCCTCTCTCATCTTTTTAAGTGGGAGAACTTGCACAATTGGTGGCTGACTAAATACTTTTTTGCCCCACTGTATGTTTGTTTAGTGCTATAGATGCTAGTCAGGTGACAGAAGTAATCGGGTGGCACAGGGCTAATACTACCTTCCTCCCCTCCAGCATCTCCACTTTGGCTCCACCCTCAAGATGGACAGAGTAAGACCAATCAGCTTCCCCCATTTAATCAATATGATGGGGAATATGACCACTCAATCAACCAATGTGCATGTAACGAACCCTAGCATGCACCAGGAACCTGTTTGTTGCTGTTTCAGATGTTTTGATCTACTCACTTCTGTAATGAGTAGTACTGGTGTTTTGCCTCCTCCCTCCCTCGACCTCTCCTCATATGGTTCCTGCTCGTGATGCTTACATATTAAAAGCCAACTCCTCAATTAGCACGTCGAAAAATGCAGACAGAAAATTGACATCTAGATAACACTCTGTTCATATCCTCTTCCTAATATGAACAGGGGGGGGTTTGGTTATGTTCCAGTTGGTGCCTCAGCACTCCGCCATTTGTTTCCAACGTGGGGGAGGAATGTGATGACTTAATTCGGTCTGCACCACAGCCGTCCTGGCCTAGCCAAATGTGACACCTGTTCGGGCGGAGGAGGTGGAGCTGGGCTTCTGAACAGATTAATAACACCCAATATGCCCTTTTCTCCTCCCTCCCCTCCACCTATTAACTCTCAGCCCCGCCCCTGTTGGACTCACTTTTGGCATAATCTGATTTTCATTCAAATAGCGTAGAGGAAGAGTCATCACGGCAAAGTGCTACAGCTGTTATTATCCGCCGCCAGGCACACTGAGTCACAAACAGGAAGTTAATGTAGTCTCAGGTCCAAGCGGACTAACGATGTGGAGTTAGGGCAGGGTGTGACACGCAATGTGGGTTTAATTCATTGACTCATTACTTTGCTCATTAAGCAACGTAGCTGTTTTGTATGGAATGTTAATGGCTGTTGGTTTGAAAACGTCAGCTTGGTTTCTTTGTGTGTTTTCTGCAAAGCGTTGAGGACAAAACAAGTCAAGCACATGCATATTCTTTTATGCAAACACTATTTTTATAACCAGGCAAAAAGACAATTGCACGTTCTGAGGCACATCAGCTTTTGTTATGTGCTGTAGCGCAGTGACTGTGGTTATTACTGTCGTAGTGCTGAATCCTACTCAATATACCGGTATAAATATCAAACATAACAAAAGTTATATACAAGATGGTCCCATACAAAAACATAATGAAATGTTGTTTCTAGCTATTTGGTCTGAAATGTTAGAGAAAATGTACTCAGCTGTGACCTTTAAATGACATTACATTTGTATGTTTCTTTGTTTTTAAGTTTCTTTCATATTCCACACCTCAGTTACTAACAGTGAGTCATGTTTCATGCGTATCCCTTCAAATCCACCAAGACATATCATATCCTCTGTATATTTTTATTTTACCATTATTTAACTAGGCATGTCAGTTAAGAACAAATTCTTATTTACAATGACGACCTAGGAACAGTGGGTTAACTGCCTTGTTCAGGGATAGAACGACAGAGTTTTACCTTGTCAGCTCTGGGAGTCGATCTAATAACCTTTCAGTTAATGGCTCAACGCTCTAACCACTAACCTGCTGGATGAGATTCAATTATTTGACTTCATTATAAATAATAATAATGGTCACTACAGGAATTTGTTTTCTATTAAAGAGAAAAAAATAGGGCATCAATTATAATCAATCCAGAATGTCAACATTTGTGTCGCTACCCTTATTTCATACCAGATCCATTCCTGTTACTTCCTTATTCCTCTCTCTCTCTCTACCCTTATTTCATACCAGATCCATTCCTGTTACTTCCTTATTCCTCTCTCCCTCTCTACCCTTATTTCATACCAGATCCATTCCTGTTACTTCCTTACTCCTCTCTCTCTACCCTTATTTCATACCAGATCCATTCCTGTTACTTCCTTATTCCTCTCTCTCTCTACCCTTATTTCATACCAGATCCATTCCTGTTACTTCCTTATTCCTCTCTCTCTCTACCCTTATTTCATACCAGATCCATTCCTGTTACTTCCGTATTCCTCTCTCTCTCTACCCTTATTTCATACCAGATCCATTCTTGTTACTTCCTTATTCCTCTCTCTCTCTCTACCCTTATTTCATACCAGATCCATTCCTGTTACTTCCTTATTCCTCTCTCCCTCTCTACCCTTATTTCATACCAGATCCATTCCTGTTACTTCCTTATTCCTCTCTCTCTACCCTTATTTCATACCAGATCCATTCCTGTTACTTCCTTATTCCTCTCTCTACCCTTATTTCATACCAGATCCATTCCTGTTATTTCCTTATTCCTCTCTCTCTCTCTCTCTCTTATTTCATACCAGATCCATTCCTGTTACTTCCGTATTCCTCTCTCTCTCTACCCTTATTTCATACCAGATCCATTCCTGTTACTTCCTTATTCCTCTCTCTCTCTATCCTTATTTCATACCAGATCCATTCCTGTTACTTCCGTATTCCTCTCTCTCTCTACCCTTATTTCATACCAGATCCATTCCTGTTACTTCCGTATTCCTCTCTCTCTCTACCCTTATTTCATACCAGATCCATTCCTGTTACTTCCGTATTCCTCTCTCTCTCTACCCTTATTTCATACCAGATCCATTCCTGTTACTTCCGTATTCCTCTCTCTCTCTACCCTTATTTCATACCAGATCCATTCCTGTTACTTCCGTATTCCTCTCTCTCTCTACCCTTATTTCATACCAGATCCATTCCTGTTACTTCCGTATTCCTCTCTCTCTCTACCCTTATTTCATACCAGATCCATTCCTGTTACTTCCGTATTCCTCTCTCTCATATTTCATACCAGATCCATTCCTGTTACTTCCGTATTCCTTATTTCATACCAGATCCATTCCTGTTACTTCCGTATTCCTCTCCCTCT
Source organism: Oncorhynchus nerka (assembly GCF_034236695.1). Lineage (NCBI taxonomy): Eukaryota > Metazoa > Chordata > Actinopteri > Salmoniformes > Salmonidae > Oncorhynchus > Oncorhynchus nerka. The sequence continues at coordinate 84,228,294 of NC_088397.1, forward strand.
CTACCCTTATTTCATACCAGATCCATTCCTGTTACTTCCGTATTCCTCTCTCTCTCTAACCTTATTTCATACCAGATCCATTCCTGTTACTTCCGTATTCCTCTCTCTCTCTACCCTTATTTCATACCAGATCCATTCCTGTTACTTCCGTATTCCTCTCTCTCTCTCTACCTTTCGCTTTTCTTTTTTCCCCAGATTGAAATCCTGGAGACCAAGGATCCACGATATGGTGTCCAACTGTTCCACTGAGCATCCCCCCCAACCTTCCCCTCCTCTCCTTCCTCTGCTCTGCTCGTCCACCTCAGCTCTTCAGGTCCAACCATCGGTCTTGAAGTGGAGGCTCCATCCAGCTGTTTGTAAAAATAGAAATGAAATTGAAGAGAAAATATGTCTGTTTGAAGAGAACTACGATAAAAAGGAATAATATTATCAGCTTTATAAAACTCTGGGAAAATAATAAATGATATACAGTATTAATTAATTATCACATAATATTACTGTAACAAAGGTAATTAAGTTATTGATGATGATAATGCGTGCGGCAGGCGTATTATATGAAAATCTACATATTTTTATCCAGACAGATTTTCATCTTCCCCTCTTTGTATATGAAGTCTGGTTCCAAGAAATACACAAGAAAAGGTGTTTCTATGGAAACAGGGTAAAAAGACTCATAGCAAGTATTACCCCATTATTACCATCCCTCCAAACCCTTTGGAATAGCAACCTCTTTTTGATCAGCATCTTGGAAAAATGTGGATTATCGGCATAATTTATTCTCTTCCCTCCGTGTAATTTCATCGACCAACATCCCAGAACCAACTAAAGTCATCAGGGGCAAGGACAGTGGTAATGATGGACCGAATTAATTGACAGGCATTGAAAAGAAACAAGACCTAACTGCTCTCAGCTCTTTCATTCTACTGAATTTCGACCACATAATTGTTTTGGGCCCATTTCTCTTACCGTCATGTTCCAATGGTTCTGTTTGTTCGTCCCACCAAAAGACAAAGCCCTGTATGCTGCATCTAACTCAGGCTTGCAAAAACGGCTTACAGTACTTTTATGGTCTGGAGGCAACAAGCTCCATGCCTTAGACACAACAAGCTCCATGACCTAGACGCAACAAGCTCCATACCTTAGAAACAACAAGCTCCATTCCCTAGACACAACAAGCTCCATGCCCTAGACACAACAAGCTCCATGACCTAGAAACAACAAGCTCCATGACCTAGACACAACAAGCTCCATGCCTTAGAAACAACAAGCTCCATTCCCTAGACACAACAAGCTCCATACCTTAGACACAACAAGCTCCATACCTTAGACACAACAAGCTCCATGCCCTAGACACAACAAGCTCCATGACCTAGACACAACAAGCTCCATGACCTAGACACAACAAGCTCCATGACCTAGACACAACAGGCTCCATGCCCTAGACACAACAAGCTCCATGCCCTAGACACAACAAGCTCCATACCTTAGACACAACAAGCTCCATGACCTAGACACAACAAGCTCCATGACCTAGACACAACAAGCTCCATGACCTAGACACAACAAGCTCCATACCTTAGACACAACAGGCTCCATGCCCTAGACACAACAAGCTCCATGACCTAGACACAACAAGCTCCATGCCCTAGAAACAACACGCTCCATGACCTAGACACAACAAGCTCCATGCCCTAGACACAACAAGCTCCATGACCTAGAAACAACAAGCTCCATGACCTAGAAACAACAAGCTCCATGACCTAGACACAACAAGCTCCATGACCTAGAAACAACAAGCTCCATGACCTAGAAACAACAAGCTCCATGACCTAGACACAACAAGCTCCATGCCCTAGAAACAACAAGCTCCATTCCCTAGAAACAACAAGCTCCATGACCTAGACACAACAAGCTCCATGCCCTAGACACAACAAGCTCCATTCCCTAGAAACAACAAGCTCCATGCCATAGACACAACAAGCTCCATTCCCTAGAAACAACAAGCTCCATTCCCTAGAAACAACAAGCTCCATGCCCTAGAAACAACAAGCTCCATTCCCTAGACACAACAAGCTCCATGCCTTAGAAACAACAAGCTCCATGCCTTAGAAACAACAAGCTCCATGCCCTAGACACAACAAGCTCCATGACCTAGACACAACAAGCTCCATACCTTAGACACAACAAGCTCCATAGCAGTGTGGCCGCCACTGAAAAAATAGGAAAAATAAGACTGAATTATGTTTTATTTAAAAATATACAATTTTCAGGATGGTAAAAAGTTCTCAGTGTAAATGTAAATGACTAAAAGCAGATATAACAGATGTAGAAAAGATAATGGAGAATGTTTTTTTAAATTATCTATGAGAACTAACAATCACCTAAATAACAACTATGGCGTGGGGCCACATTGATTTTGTTTGAGTCACTCAGATAGCATAAAAACACAGCATAATCCATGGGAAAATGTGTAGAACTACATGAAATTAGCTTTAAAACAGCAAATTTCCTCTCAGCCCCATGACAAAATGTGTATAATTGCATGAAATCAGCTATAAAACAGCAAAAGAGGCCCTCCTTTTAGAGGCCCTCCTATTGTCTCTGCAGCCAAGAGGAGGGTCTCTAAAACCGTGCCATTGTCTACACCCACATTAGGTCATGTTAGTATTGTGGATGCAGATCTGAGTATTCTCTCAGGGAGATAATTGAGAATATATTAATACTATTCAACCTGTGTAGACTAGAGTAAAGTAGAGAAGAGTGTATGTTAGTTGCTGATACCTCAGATGCCCAGAGATTTTGCCCCACACTTTTCACAGATCTTCTTACTGTAAGGCTGAGCTGCAGTCATAGGACATACAGACAGTTGTAGGTCCTCCCTGAATTCTAATCTTAATTCTGCACCAACATCGCACACAGTGGTTGATTGACTCCATTTTTGACAAATGAGAGCTCACCATTTTGGGATAACAGATCCCATTTTCCGATCCCAGATCCCATTTTTGGATCTCAGATCAAATAAATCCTGGATATCCCAGGGTTGTTCTCCAATGGCGATTTAGATGAAGTTTCTTGACATGTCTTGGAGAAGTCAGTGCTGCAACAATAGAGGTCATGTTGGATGTGGAGGGAATCAAAGCAATCTCTTTAGGTGGTCGACGGACTCCTCTGTGGTGCTTTCCCATCCCTGCTTTCCCATCCCTGCTTTCCCATCCCTGCTTTCCCAATCCCTGCTTTCCCATCCCTGCTTTCCCATCCCTGCTTTCCCATCCCTGCTTTCCCATCCCTGCTTTCCCAATCCCTGCTTTCCCATCCCTGCTTTCCCAATCCCTGCTTTCCCATCCCTGCTTTCCCATCCCTGCTTTCCCAATCCCTGCTTTCCCATCCCTGCTTTCCCATCCCTGCTTTCCCAATCCCTGCTTTCCCATCCCTGCTTTCCCAATCCCTGCTTTCCCATCCCTGCTTTCCCATCCCTGCTTTCCCATCCCTGCTTTCCCATCCCTGCTTTCCCAATCCCTGCTTTCCCATCCCTGCTTTCCCATCCCTGCTTTCCCAATCCCTGCTTTCCCATCCCTGCTTTCCCATCCCTGCTTTCCCATCCCTGCTTTCCCATCCCTGCTTTCCCAATCCCTGCTTTCCCATCCCTGCTTTCCCATCCCTGCTTTCCCATCCCTGCTTTCCCAATCCCTGCTTTCCCATCCCTGCTTTCCCAATCCCTGCTTTCCCATCCCTGCTTTCCCATCCCTGCTTTCCCATCCCTGCTTTCCCATCCCTGCTTTCCCATCCCTGCTTTCCCATCCCTGCTTTCCCATCCCTGCTTTCCCAATCCCTGCTTTCCCATCCCTGCTTTCCCATCCCTGCTTTCCCAATCCCTGCTTTCCCATCCCTGCTTTCCCAATCCCTGCTTTCCCATCCCTGCTTTCCCATCCCTGCTTTCCCATCCCTGCTTTCCCATCCCTGCTTTCCCATCCCTGATTTCCCATCCCTGATTTCCCAATCACCCCCATCCTTGATCTTTGAACCTCCAATATAGATGAGGAGATGTAAGTGCTCCTCTTTTTTTGAGATGTGGCAAATAACAAAGGAGGGTGAGCTTATGAAGATCAACAAAGGGAGGAGGAGGAACCCAGTAAATTGGCAGCAAAGCCTGACAAACAAACACAGTCAACGTCCTACTGTAGACGTCAGTCCGAGGCAGGTACCCTTTCTTCATCCTCTCCTCTCTCCATCCCTCCTCCCTTCGGCTCCCGTGGAACTGCCGTTCTAAAATGAGAACTTGTAAATGCAAAAATCTATGTTCCCTTGGTAGCATTTGAATGAGTATCATCATAGTGTTTTGGATAACTTTTTTTCCCCCCCGGGCCAAGGCCATTTTCAGACCAACTGTTTCTGCTTAGCGAGACTCGTTTGAAGGAAAGTGTGTCCTCAGGCCCTGTCCTCAGGCCCTTTAGTCCCCATGCCCCTCAGGTGGATAATGACTGGTGTGACAACTGACCACAGAGGGATAAGAATGGGACAGATAGAACAAAAATATATAATTTGGTGTGCTTAGTATTCATTTCCTTTCACCTGTTTTCTACATGTCTGTACTCTTTTCTGATTATGTTTATAAAGACAATATGACGAGGACTATTGTGTTACGAGGTTGTGCATATCAACACCTGTCCATCAAATTACCTCTGGTCTATAGGCACTGATGGAACAAGAGCCCAAGTTGACGCAGGTGTACGGGAGTACCTCATGGTCGAGTACTTGGACCCTTACAAATATTTGGAGATTTATATTTTGCAGAGAGACCGGTGTTTTGTGCAGTAGGGGTGACCTCACTAGGCTGTTTTGTTTTAATAGTGGCGTGTGGCACACCTTTCATTGAATGTTTCATTGGGTTAGTCTCCTGTAAACCACTCTCGTGACCCATTGGCCTGACTGCCCAGTGTGGGGGAAGAGCTGCAGGAATGACAACATCCCGAAGGTTTCTTCAGGACAGAGCTTCTAAATGGTCACTGTGTTCCCTATCTAGTGCACTACTTTTAGTTCCATGTTCCCTATGTAGTGCACTACTTTTGACTCCGTGTTCCCTATGTAGTGCACTACTTTTGACTCCGTGTTCCCTATGTAGTGGACTACTTTTGACTCCGTGTTCCCTATGTAGTGCACTACTTTTGACTCCGTGTTCCCTATGTAGTGCACTACTTTTGACTTCGTGTTCCATATGTAGTGCACTACTTTTGACTCCGTGTTCCCTATGTAGTGGACTACTTTTGACTCCGTGTTCCCTATGTAGTGGACTACTTTTGACTCCGTGTTCCCTATGTAGTGGACTACTTTTGACTCCGTGTTCCCTATGTAGTGCACTACTTTTGACTCCGTGTTCCCTATGTAGTGCACTACTCTTGTCTCCGTGTTCCCTATGTAGTGCACTACTTTTGTCTCCGTGTTCCCTATGTAGTGCACTACTTTTGTCTCCGTGTTCCCTATGTAGTGCACTACTTTTGTCTCCGTGTTCCCTATGTAGTGGACTACTTTTGTCTCCGTGTTCCCTACGTAGTGCACTACTTTTGTCTCCGTGTTCCCTACGTAGTGCACTACTTTTGTCTCCGTGTTCCCTATGTAGTGGACTACTTTTGACTCCGTGTTCCCTATGTAGTGGACTACTTTTGACTCCGTGTTCCCTATGTAGTGGACTACTTTTGACTCCGTGTTCCCTACGTAGTGCACTACTTTTGTCTCCGTGTTCCCTATGTAGTGGACTACTTTTGTCTCCGTGTTCCCTACGTAGTGCACTACTTTTGTCTCCGTGTTCCCTATGTAGTGGACTACTTTTGACTCTGTGTTCCCTATGTAGTGGACTACTTTTGACTCCGTGTTCCCTATGTAGTGGACTACTTTTGACTCCGTGTTCCCTACGTAGTGCACTACTTTTGTCTCCGTGTTCCCTACGTAGTGGACTACTTTTGTCTCCGTGTTCCCTACGTAGTGCACTACTTTTGTCTCCGTGTTCCCTATGTAGTGGACTACTTTTGTCTCCGTGTTCCCTATGTAGTGCACTATATATAGGGAATAGGATGCCATTTGAGACGCAGCCTTTGTAAAGTCTTTTCAAAGCAGATTTTTACTCCAGCACCAGCCTCACATCAGTTCTAATTCAATGTGTACAGTATGTAACAACAGAGGAACTTCTACCATCTCCATATTGTAAAGTATATTGAAATGTATTGGAATGGTTCGAATGGGGGTCTATTTCATTTTGATATTCTCCCTCATGTTTTCCTGTGACTGACATTAAATACCTCTCCAACTCATTCTTATTATTATTAGACAGGATTTTTTTAACAACAACTCTCTGTTTTAGCTCCAAAGCGACCTATCAGTAAATTGTCATCTCCAGAAACGTGATGATATATCTGGTATGATAACTGTCCACATGTATGTTAGTTAGTTATATGATCTGTTACTCGATCCAGACTTTGATATGTTCAACTGAAATGTGGCAGAAATTACATTTAAATTCTATCCTTAGTCTTAGTGTCGAGCATCCCTCCAAATTAGTCCTATGTCAAACCACGCTCACTGAGATGAGTTTGTGACTTCAATATACGTGATACTCTCTACCCATGTCTGACAGTTAAGAGCTTTTGAGGTAGTCACATGCACTGTCACTTTTACTCTGACTTTTCTTAAGAATCAGTTTTTCCTTTTTTTGATCAAAGATATGTCAAAACAAGAAAATGGAAATTGTGGAATACTTTTTAATTCATTCAGCAATTTATTTTGATGTGCATTTTATGTTGAATGCTTTTCTTTTCAGTCTTTACTATTTTTGCTTTACTATAGTTGTAATGTTATTTTATCTTAATCTTAGTGAGATGCTTGGATGTCTCTCAATGTTATGAAAATGGAATGTTTCTGCAGAATTGTCACAGCAGGAGAGGCCATTGTGACAGACGTTGTCATGCACCAGTTTTACATTGTTGTTGTTTTAAAGAAAGGTATTAATAAATCAATTGAATATCGTGCTTTCCCAGGATTTCATATTATGGTGGAGAGAGACACTGTAACAACCTGGAAAATATTATAATAATGCATTCAGTTAACTTTAACCCCATTTAGTAGCATTTAATAAAATTAAGATGTATCCAACACAAATCTAAAAAATATATATATATATATATGAGTACCAGTCAAACGTTTGGACACAACTCCCCCTCCGGCCTCTAGGTCATCAGGCTGCTGATTATCCCGCACACCTGTCACCATCGTCTCGCGCACCAGCGCCTCATGACACTCACCTGGACTCCATCACCTCCTTGATTATGTTCTCTATATCTGTCACCCCCCTTGGTTCCTTCCTCAGGTGTTATTGACTCTGTCTCATGACACTCACCTGGACTCCATTACCTCCTTGATTATCTTCTCTATATCTGTCACACCCCTTGGTTCCTTCCTCAGTTATTGACTGTTATGACACTGACTCTGTCTCATGACACTCACCTGGTGTTACTCTGTCTCATTACCTCCTTGATTATCTTCTCTATATCTGTCACACCCCTTGGTTCCTTCCTCAGGTGTTATTGACTCTGTCTCATGACACTCACCTGGACCTGGACTGTCATTCATGTGACCTCTTGAGGTGTTATTGACTTCATGACCATTACCTCCTTGATTATCTTCTCTATATCTGATTATGTTCTCTACTGTCACCCCTTGGTTCCTTCCTCAGGTGTTATTGACTCTGTCTCATGACACTCACCTGGACTCCATTACCTCCTTGATTATCTTCTCTATATCTGTCACACCCCTTGGTTCCTTCCTCAGGTGTTATTGACTCTGTCTCATGACACTCACCTGGACTCCATTACCTCCTTGATTATCTTCTCTATATCTGTCACACCCCTTGGTTCCTTCCTCAGGTGTTATTAACTCTGTCTCATGACACTCACCTGGACTCCATACCTCCTTGATTATGTTCTCTATATCTGTCACACCCCTTGGTTCCTTCCTCAGGTGTTATTGACTCTGTCTCATGACACTCACCTGGACTCCATTACCTCCTTGATTATGTTCTCTATATCTGTCACACCCCTTGGTTCCTTCCTCAGGTGTTATTGACTCTGTCTCATGACACTGGACTCCATTATTGATTATGTTCTCTATATCTGTCACACCCTGGTTCCTTCCTCAGGTGTTATTGACTCTGTCTCATGACACTCACCTGGACTTCCTCTATATCTGTCACACCCCTTGGTTCCTTCCTCAGGTGTTATTGACTCTGTCTCATGACACTCACCTGGACTCCATTACCTCCTTGATTATGTTCTCTATATCTGTCACACCCCTTGGTTCCTTCCTCAGGTGTTATTGACTCTGTCTCATGACACTCACCTGGACTCCATTACCTCCTTGATTATGTTCTCTATATCTGTCACACCCCTTGGTTCCTTCCTCAGGTGTTATTGACTCTGTCTCATGACACTCACCTGGACTCCATTACCTCCTTGATTATGTTCTCTATATCTGTCACACCCTTGGTTCCTTCCTCAGGTGTTATTGACTCTGTCTCATGACACTCACCTGGACTCCATTACCTCCTTGATTATCTCTCTGTCACACCCCTTGGTTCCTTCCTCAGGTGTTATTGACTCTGTCTCATGACACTCACCTGGACTCCATTACCTCCTTGATTATGTTCTCTATATCTGTCACACCCCTTGGTTCCTTCCTCAGGTGTTATTGACTCTGTCTCATGACACTCACCTGGACTCCATTACCTCCTTGATTATGTTCTCTATATCTGTCACACCCCTTGGTTCCTGTCCTCAGGTATCTGTCTCATGACTCAGATTATGTTCTCTATATCTGACTCCTTCCTCAGGTGTTATTGACTCTGTCTCATGACACTCACCTGGACTCCATTACCTCCTTGATTATTGACTTGTCTCTGGACTCCATCACCTCCTTGATTATCTGTCACACCCCTTGGTTCCTTCCTCAGGTGTTATTGACTCTGTCTCATGACACTCACCTGGACTCCATCACCTCCTTGATTATCTTCTCTATATCTGTCACACCCCTTGGTTCCTTCCTCAGGTGTTATTGACTCTGTCTCATGACACTCACCTGGACTCCATCACCTCCTTGATTATGTTCTCTATATCTGTCACACCCCTTGGTTCCTTCCTCAGGTGTTATTGACTCTGTCTCATGACACTCACCTGGACTCCATCACCTCCTTGATTATGTTCTCTATATCTGTCACACCCCTTGGTTCCTTCCTCAGGTGTTATTTACTCTGTTTTCATGTCTGTGTATTGGTTGTGTTACGTGTTTATTGTTTCATTTATTTATTAAAACACTCACTACCTGAATTTGCTTCCCGACTCTCAACGCACTTGTTACAGGTGCCTGGCTGTCCCTGCCGTCTGACTGCCTTGTACAAGATGATTTTCGTTGTTTAGTTCCCACTCACTCAAACATGAACAAAGCTAAAAAAAAATAACTACAAATACGTCCTTTTAAGCGCTCAGTATAGTGATCAAATCAAACTGTATTTTTCACATGCGCTGAATACAACCTTACTGTGAAATGCTAAGGCGATTGTAGTCTTTGACAATTTTTGGGGCCTTCGTCTGACACCGCCTAGTATATAGGTCCTGGATGGCAGGAAGCTTGGCCCCAGTGATCTACTGGGCTGTACGCACTACCCTCTGTAGTGCCTCACAGTTGCCATACCAGCCAGTGATGCAACCGATGCTCTAGATGGTGCAGCTGTAGAACTCCGATTGCAAGGCACTACAGAGGGTAGTGCGTAAGGCCCAGTGCATCACTGGGGCCAAGCTTCCTCTCATCCAGGACCTCTATACCAGGAGGTGTCAGAGGAAGGCCCTAAAAATTGTCATAGACTCCTAGTCATAGACTGTTCTCTTTGCTAGTCATAGACTGTTCTCTCTGCTACCACACGGCAAGCGGTACCGGAGCGCAAGTGTGTCAAGTGCAAAGTCTGTTTGCTCCTCATTACACACTAAGGACCAACAAATATTATTTCCATCAACAACATAGGAATCCCTACAAAACTTATTGTATGACCTTTTATACACTATATTAGGCCCTTTTTTTGGTGATGTGGACACCAAGAAACATGAAACTCTCGGCCCATTCCACTACAGTCCTGTCGATGTGACTGGGGGCGTGTTTGGGCCTCCTTTTCATGTCATCCACGATCTGCTCCTTTTGTCTTGCTCACGTTGAAAGTGAGGTTGTTGTCCTGGCACCACATTGCCAGGTCTGAGGGAAGAGTTTAGTCCCAGGGTCCTTAGCTTGATGATGTGCTTTGTACGCTGCGATGTAGTAAATGAACAGCATTCTCACATAGGTGTTCCTTTTGTTCAGGTGGGAAAGAGCAGTGTGGAGCGTGATTGAGATTGCATCATCTGTGGATCTGTTGGGGCGGTATGCAAATTATCGTGAGTCTAGGGTTTCGGGGATGATGGTGTTGATGTGAGCCTTGACAAGCCTTTCAAAGCACTTCATGGCTACCGACGTGAGTGCTATGTTGCAATAGTCATTTAGGCATGTTACTTTCGCTTTCTTGGGCACAGGGACTATGGTGGTCTGCTTGAAACATGTAGGTATTACAGACTCTGTCAGGGAGAGGTTGAAAATGTCAGTGAAGATACCTGCCAGTTGGTCCACACATGCTCTGAGTACACGTCATGGTATTCCGTCTGGCTCCGCGTACTTGTGAATGTTGACCTGTTTATTAAAGGTCTTGCTCACATTGGCTACGGAGAGCGTGGGCACACAGTTGTCCGGAACAGCTGGTGCTCTCATGCACGCTTCAGTGTTGTTTACCTCGAAAGAGCATAAAATGCATTTAGCCCGTCTAGTAGGTTCGCGTCACTGGGCAACTTGCGGCTGGGTTTCCCTTTGTCGTCGGTAATAGTTTGCAAGCGCTTCCACATCCGACGAGCGTCAGAGCCGGTGTAGTAGGATTCAATCTTAGTCCTGTATGAATTGGATGAATCCCGGAAAATATTCCAGTCTGTGCTAGCAAAACAGTCCTGTAGCTTAGCATCCGTGTCATCTGACCACTTCCGTATTGAGCGAGTCACTGGTACGTCCTGCTTTAGTTTTAGCTTGTAAGCAGGAATCAGGAGGATAGAATTATGGTCAGATTTGCCAAATGGAGGGCGAGGGAGAGCTTTGTACGCGTCTCTGTGTGTGGAGTAAAGGTGGTCTAGAGTTTTTTTCCTTTGGTTGCACATCTGACATGCTGTTAGAAATGAGGTAAAACAGATTTAAGTTTGCCTGCATTAAAGTCCCCGGCCACTAGGAGCGCTGCTCCTGGATGAGCATTTTCTTGTTTGCTTATGGTCTTATCGGTTTGTGGTGGTAAATAGACGTCTATGAAAAATATAGATGAAAATAGTGCGGTCTACAGCTTATCATGAGGTACTCTACCACAGGCAAGCAATACCTCGAGACAAGCTTAATATTAGACATTGCGCATCAGCTGTTATTAACAAATAGACCCCCCCACGCCTCGTCTTTCCGGAGGTAGCTGTTCTGTCCTTCCGATGCACGGAAAACCCAGCCAACTGTATATTATCTGTGTCGTCATTCAGCCACGACTCGTGAAACATAAGATATTACAGTTTTTAATGTCCCATTGTAGGATAGTCTCGAACGGAGCTCATCCAGTTTATTCTCCAGTGATTGTACGTTGGCCAATAGAACGGATGGTTAGAATTCTCATAAGAAACTTTGTGTTTGATGTATTTGATATCATTCCACCTACTCCGCTCCAGCCATTACCCCAAGCCGATCCTTTCCAATTAAGGTGCCACCAACCTCGTGTGATTGAAAGTATGGTGTGCTTCCCCACAGGAAGTTCCAGACACATGTAGAATCTATGCCAAGGTGCATCAAAGCTGTTCCCAAGAAAGCTAAACGACTATCGCCCCGTAGCACTCACTTCCGTCATCATGAAGTGCTTTGAGAGACTAGTCAATGATCATATTACCTCCACCCTACCTGACACCCTAGACCCACTCCAATTTGCTTACCACCCCAATAGGTCCACAGACGACGCAATCGCTATCACACTGCCTTAACCTATCTGTGCCCCACAAGGGTGTGTTCTCAGCCCTCTCCTGTACTCCCTATTCACCCATGACTGCGTGGCCGTTTGCAGACGACTGTAATGTTTGCAGACGACTGTAATGACTCTCGTGGGTTGAAGAAGGAGACCAAGGTACAGCGTGGTGGGCGTTCATGATTTTTAGTAAACTGAACACCGCAACAAAATAACAAAGTAGAAAAAACGAAAGTGCACAGTTCTGTCAGGCAACAAAACAGCTAAACAGAAAGTAACTCCCCACAAAACCCAAACGGAAAATCACAACTTATATATGATACCCAATCAGAGACAACGATAGACAGCTGCCTCTGATTGGGAACCACACTAAGCAAAAACAACAAAGGAATAGAAAACATAGATTCTCCCACCCGAGTCACACCCTGACCTATCCAAACATAGAGAATAAATAAGGATCTCTAAGGTCAGGGCGTGACAACGACACTACAGTGGTAGGTTTGATTACCAACAACGCGAGACAGCCTACAGGGAGGAGGTGAGTGCCCTCCGAGTGTGGTGTCAGGAAAATAACCTCACACTCAACGTCAACAAAACAAAGGAGATGATCGTGGACTTCAGGAAACAGCAGAGGGAGCATCCCCCTATCCACATCGATGGGACAGTAGTGGAGAAGGTGAAAAGTTTTAAGTTCCTGGACGTACACATCACGGACAAACTGAAATGGTCCATCCACACAGACAGTGTGGTGAAGAAGGCGCAACAGCGCCTCTTCAACCTCAGGAGGCTGAATAAATTTGGCTTGTCACCAAAAACCCTCGCAATCTTTTACAGATGCACAATCGAGAGCATCCTGTTGGGCTGTATCACCGCCTGGTACGGTAACTGCTCTGCCCACAACCGTAAGACTCTCCAGAGGGTAGTGAGGTCTGCACAATGCATCACCAGGGGCAAACTACCTGCCCTCCAGGACACCTACACCACCCGATGTCACAGGAAGGCCAAAAAGATCATCAAGGACAACAACCACCCAAGCCACTGCCTGTTCACCCTGCTATCATCCAGAAGGCGAGGTCAGTACAGGTTCGTCAAAGCTGGGACCGAGAGACTGAAAAACAGCTTCTATCTCAAGGCCATCAGACTGTTAAACAGCCATCACTAACATTGAGTGGCTGCTGCCAACATACTGACCCAAATCTCTAGCCACTTTAATAATAAAAAATTGGATGTAATAAAAATATCGCTAGTCACTTTAAACAATGCCACTTTATAAATGTTTACATAACCTACATTACTCATCTCATATGTATATACTGTACAATGACTTGAACGAATTGCAAAAATCGCTGAAGCTGGAGACTTATATTTCCCTCACTAACTTTAAACATCAGCTATCTGGGCAGCTAACCGATCACTGCAGCTGTACATAGCCCATCTGTAAATAGCCCATCCAATCTACCTACCTCATCCCCATAGTGTTTTTATTTACTTTTCTGCTCATTTCAACACCAGTTTTTCTACTTGCACATCATCATCTGCTCATAAATCACTCCAGTGTTAATTTGCTAAACTGTAATTACTTCGATACTATGGCCTATTTATTGCCTTACCTCCTCACGCCATTTGCATACACTGTATGTATACTTTCTTTTTTTTCAATTGTGTTATTGACTGTACGCTTGTTTATTCCATGTGCAATTCTTTGTTGTTGTTTGTGTCGCACTGCTTTGCTTTATCTTGGCCAGGTTGCTGTTGTAAATGAGAACTTGTTCTCAACTGGCCTACCTGGTTAAATAAAGGTGAAATAAATATAAAATAAACTCTATACCATCTACTGCATCTTGCCTATGCCGTTCGGCCATCGCTTATCCATATATTTATATGTACATGTTCTTATTAATTCCTTTACACTTGTGTGTATTATGTAGTTGTTATGGTCGGAACTAGAAGCACAAGCATTTCGCTACACTCACATTAACATCTGCTAACCATGTGTATGTGACCAATAACATTTGATTTGGTTTTTGGCAGCTCATGGTGGCCCAACGCCCTATTAAGACGCTTTATCTTGGTGTTTTCTTTATTTGGGCAGTTGCCTGTGGCAGCAGACTACCAGGAGAATGTAAGCTATGTAAAATAAACTCCTGAAACTACACTGAACAAAAATATAAAAGCAACATGTAAAGTGTTGGTCCTGTGTTTCATGAGCTGAAACTAAAGATCCCAGAAATGTTCTATCCCTGTTAGTGAGCATTTCTCCTTTGTCAAGACAATCCATCCACCTGACAGGTGTGGCATATCAACAAGCTGCATGATCATTACACAGGTGCACCTTGTGCTGGGGACATTAAGTTTTGTCACACAACACAATGCCACAGTGTGCAATTGGCATGCTGACAGCAGGAATGTCCGCCAGAGTTGTTGCCAGAGAATTTAATTTAATTAATTTATTTTTATTTTACTAGGCAAGTCAGTTAAGAACAAATTCTTATTTTCAATGACGGCCTAGGAACAGTGGGTTAACTGCCTGTTCAGGGCCAGAACGACAGATTTGTACCTTGTCAGCTCGGGGATTCGAACTTGCAACCTTTCGGTTACTAGACCAACGCTCTAACCACTAGGCTACCCTGCCGCCCAATGTTAATTTCTCTACCATTTGCCGCTTCCAAAGTCGTTTTACAGAATTTGGCAGTACGTCCAACCGGCCTCACGTCATCTGACACCAGCCACCCGGGTTTGAACAAATGGAGAATTTCTTCTCAAACTATCAGAAACAGTCTCAGGGAAGCTCATCTGCATGCTTGTCATCCTCACCAGCGTCGTGACTGACTTCAGTAGGAAAATGCTCACCTTCGATGGCCGCTGGCATGCTGGAGAAGTGTGCTCTTCACAGTTGAATCCCATTTTTGAAATGTACCGGTCAGATGGCAAACAGTGTGTATGGTGTTGTGTGGGCGAGCGGTTTGCAGATGTCAGTGTTGTGAACAGAGTGCCCCATGGTGGCGGTGGGGTTATGTTATGGACAGGCATAAGTTTCGGACAACAAACACAATTACATTTTTTCGATGTCAATTTGAATGCACAGAGATACGTGATATGTGATGAGATCCTGAGGCCCATTGTCGTGCCCTTCATCTGCCGCCATCACCTCATGTTTCAGCATGATAATGCATGGCCCTTTGGCACAAGGATCTGTACACAATTCCAGGAAGCTGACCTGATGGAGGGACAATAGAGCACTGAGTACCAGGCCATTGCGACCTGATGGAGGGACAATAGAGAGCCCTGAGTACCAGGCCATTAGGACCTGATGGAGGGACAATAGAGCCCTGAGTACCAGGCCATTAGGTCCTTATGGAGGGACAATAGAGCCCTATAAAGCAGGCATTATGGCAGCTAGCTAACGGTCTGTGGTGGAGTCCCCTCTGTTAGAAAGGACGATAGGGGCTGACGGGCGTGTGGTGCTGGGTGCCCGAGTGCCATCCTCTGGTCCCATCTGAAGCGACGAGGTTTGACCGAGTGCCAGTGGACTGTAACTGATCAACAGTATCGGTCATGACGAAGCTGTGTCCCCAGGGCTCCCTGCATTACTGCGGGGGAGGGGGGCTCATATAGCTATGACCCTGTTAACCCTGTTGGGAGGATAATACCCCAGGGGTTTGACTATTGTGCATTTGAAGTCATTGTTCCCGCTAGGACACATGCACTGAAGTGAGGTAGGCGACTGAGGGGTAAAATAGTTGAACAATGAAAATCACTGGCTGCTGATCTGTCTTTTCAGGACCTCTCTTCCCAACAGCTAAAGGTCCCAAAGCTTCTGCACATGTGCAGGATTCTCTACTTTATGCACCGTCTCTGCTCTACTGATAGAGAACCTCCCATCACATTTCTCACTGTCAATCCTCAAATTTCTCACTGTCAATAGTGAATGACAATTCTTCAACTTTTACCAGTGAAACGTCCATGCAGCATCTAAACTCAGCAAAAAAAGAAATGTCCTCTCACTGTCAACTGCATATATTTTCAGCAAACTTAACGTGTACATATTTTTATGAACATAACAAGATTCAACAACTGAGACATAAACTGAACAAGTTCCACAGACAAGTGACTAACAGAAATGGAATAATGTATCCCTGAACAAAGGGGGGTCAAAATATCTGGTGGGGCCACCAGCTGCATGAACTTCTAGTGGGCTAGGCATTACGCTTGGGGGACAAATTCCGGTGAAACTGGAGGGCGCGCAATTCAAATAAATAATCATTAAATTATGGATATTAAACATTTAGGTACTTATATCGGTTGAAAGCTTAAATTTTTGTTAATCTAACTGCACTGTCCGATTTACAGTAGCTATTACAGCGAAAGCATACTATGCTATTGTTTGATATCTTTGAAAGACAGGGTCCTGAAAAAGGGACGTTTCTTTTTTTGCTGAGTTTACATACCAACCATTTGTTCTCAATCAGTTTCATGGGGATATGCATTTAGATCTTATTGAGTTAGACAGTGTTGATTAGAAGTTGCCTACAGTGTTGTTTTGAATGATGTACAGTGAGCAGATTAGAGCAGACGGTGTTAACAAACTGTAGCAAAGCTTACCAGTGTTTAGTTTCAATCAAAGCACATATTTTAGGGAGAGTTGGGAGGTGCAAAAAACACATTTCCAATTCACACATGCATATTAATACAGTTGTACATCTGTGAAATAGGACAAATATAAGCGCCCACCAAATTATTATTAGAAAGAAGAGAGAGGGCCTCCCGAGTGGTGCAGCGGTCTAAGGCACTGCATTGCAGTGCGAGAGGCGTCACTACAGATCCGGGTTTGATCCCGGGCTGTGTCGCAGCCAGCCGCGACTGGGAGACCCATGAGACGGCACACAATTGTCCCAGCGTCGTCCGGGTTAGGGGAGGGTTTGGCCAGCTGGGTAGTCCTTGTCCCATCGTGCTCTAGTGACTCCTTGTGGCGGCCGGGCACATGCACGCTGACACGGTCGCCAGGTATACGGCGTTTCCTCTGACACATTGGTCAAGGAAGCAATGTGGGTTAAGCAAGCATTGTGTCAAGAAGCAGTGCGGCTAGGCAGGGTCGTGTTTCGGAGGACGCATGGCTCTCGACCTTCGCCTCTCCTGAGTCCGTACGGGAGATGCAGTGATGAGACAAGACTATAACTACCAATTGGAAACCACGAAATTGGGGAGAAAAGGGGTAAAAAAATATATACAAAAATAAAGAGGAGAGAGACAACTTTAGAGGGAATGAGAGAGATTCAGTTGAATTTGACATAGTAACGTGCAAAATGTTGTCCTATTTTGGAAGCATTGGCAGTACCTGTCAAGGGGTGTTCTAAATGCTATTTTATTTTACAGAGACCAAAAACATGTTTACAGTGCATACATACTGCAATGCTGCATTTATTGAGTTGTGCCCTCAGTCTTTCTAGAGGTTGTACTATATTGTATGATCTGACTGAAACAGAACTAAGTCTTAACCTATAGGTCAGAGGTCACATATACTCTCAAAGCTAAAGCTCACAGCAAAGAACATGAGGCCCAAGGTGCCATGTGACTCTCATGCACAGGCCTCCGAGACAAACAATCTCCATTTCAGAGGCGAATGCTTTTGTGGGAACAGTAGGTCTTTCCACACAGGGAGGGAGTGGATACAGAATCAACAAGCAAAGAGAGGAGGAGGTCTGTACTCTGGACATTCTGTAAAACGCATGAACATGAAACCCAACCTTGTGGAAACATCTCCTGGCACACCACACAAATCACTCCACCCCACTGAATCGGTTAGGGAGCGCTAGCCCCAGCTATTTTTAGACCTTGGCAGGGCGTCTTAAAGATGGCTGGGGGAGTGTGCAGCACGTTATGTCAGATGAGACTGGTGTTTTTTTTGTACAGCAGAGCTGCCCAGACTGTACGGATGATAACACTGGTATCCTCTCTCTCTCGCTCTCTCTGTATTCTTGGAATTAAGTGCTGCATTCGACACTGTTGACCATGATGTCCTTCTGGACAGACAGGAGAGGTGGGGTGGCCACTCCAGTCCAGTTCTAAATTGGTTAAGGACCTATTTAACCGGTCAAGAGTTTATTGTCACCCTTGGTGAACATAACTCAGAGAAAATACATAACACATGTGGTGTTCCACATGGTTCGATTTTGGGTCCAGTACTGTTCAGTTTGCATATGTTACCTCTAGGCAGCATTATCAGAAAGCACGGAATTGATACATAACTTTACATTTCTGTGTCACCGGAGGATTTTAGCTTTTAGATTTAAAAACTTGTATGGCTTACAATTTCCTCCAGCTAAATCAAGACAAGACCGAGGTACTTATTGTTGATAGAGACAGAGATAGACATTTTAATTCACGGGCAGAAAGATAAAATACCAGGTAATACCATGACTGTGCACCTCAATACAATTCAGACTTGCTTTTAAGTTATGTGCCCAGTAGGTCCCTCAGGTCCTCTGGCACTGGCCTTTTAACTATCCCAAAGCCTAGGACAAGAGGCATGGAGAGACAACCTTTAGTTACTATGCCCCCAGCCTCTGGAATAGCCTGCTAGAGAACCTGAGGGGGGCCGAAACTGTGGACATATTTAAAAGAGATCTTAAAACTAATATTTGTATCTTTGGTTTTCCTTGGGGTGCTTTTTAGCTGTTCAGTTTTTGTCATTCTTTAGTTTTTCATTGTGTAATAAATAGCTTTTATTTTCATTGTTTTCTATTTGTTTTTTCTGTATAGCACAATGTGTTGCGTTCCCTGACTGAAATGTGCTGTATGAATAAACCTTGATTTAATCTGACTCACAGAGTCCGCACCCCCTCTGTGGTGTGTGCCCAAAGTGTTCAGGGGGTCAACTGGGTTGAGGACAGGGATGATGACACTACATGAGGTCAGGAGCGGTAGAAGGGACGACTAAAACAAGGATGACTGAAGCTGGAGGAGTAACCCTGGGTCTTTCACTTCCTGTCTGACAGACCAAACTTCCTGTCTTCATGTCCGTACTGCCAAATGAAATGTATCTGTACACACATGTATCTGTTTACAGTAGAAGACCCAGTTAGTGACTCAGGTTATCGTTATCATTTTAAACATAAAAGGTGACTGATGCCCTCAAACTAATACAATAGACTCATGACCCTTACTACTGTATAATCACAACAATGGACACCGCAGTAAACTATCAATTAAAAATATCTCCACACTACTGTTTACTCTATGACTGAAGCTTGAAATGCTGGAATGACACACAGTTAAACATAACATGATAGAGCTATGGCTAGAAAGAGGCATGAAGATAAATGGAAAGATACAGAGAGAAAGGGAGAAAGAGTGCAGAAAATGAATGCAAAACTGGGCAAATTGAAAAAAGAAAGATGGGAAGAGAGAGAGAAAGAGAGAATAGAGAGAGAAAAAGAGAGGAGGAGACCCAGATGGTCAGCCTGGCACTTGGCTGCAGCAGGCCGTCATCTGTCTGCAGGCTGGGTTAATGGCATGGCAGAATTGAGGGGGCTCCCCACGGGCTGGGCCAATGAGATGGCAGGATGAAGGGGGCACAGGCCTGGGCAGTGCCAACAGGCTGTGAGAGTGGCCAACAGGTTGTGAGAGGAGCCAGCTGCCACAGAGGACCCCTGTGGAGGGCCCTTTCACTTTGATTACGGAGCACTGCCAGCACCAGCGCTGGCGCCAGCGGAACCAGCGCCACGGTGTCCTGCTACATCCAGTATCATGCCACACCAGCGCTAGCGCCAGCGGAACCAGCGCCACGGTGTCCTGCTACATCCAGTATCATGCCACACCAGCGCTAGCGCCAGCGGAACCAGCGCCAAGGTGTCCTGCTACATCCAGTATCATGCCACACTTGCTGGGTGGTGGACGGTGCCTTTTGTCTAGTCAAGAGATTGAGCTGATTGAATCCCATCAAGGCAAAGTTTTTGAATACTTTCAAATGTGTCCTCCCTTCCAAATCAAATGTTATTTGTCACATATGCAGACCTTTTACCGTGAAATGGTTACTTAACCATTTTTTTCTTTAAATTTAAGAACAAATTCTTTACAATGACAGCCTACCGGGGAACAGTGGGTTAACTGCCTTGTTCAGGGTCAGAACAACAGATGTTTACCTTATCAGCCCGAGGATTCAATCCGGCAACCTTTTGGTTACTGGCCCAACGCTTTACCACTAGGCTACCTGCCACCCCTGACAACCAACAATGCAGTTTTAAGAAATTATTTAAGAAATAAACTAAAAGTTTAAAAAAGTAACAATAAACTAACAATAACAAGGCTATATACAGGGGGTACCGGTACCGAGTCAATGTGCAGGGGTACAAGTTAGTCAAGGTATTTGAGGTAATATGTACATGTACTTGGTGCTCCGGTACCGCTTGCCGTGCAGTAGCAGAGAGAACAGTCTATGACTTGGGTGGCTGGAGTCTCTGACAATTTTCAGGGCATTCCTCTGCCACCGCCTGGTATAGAATCCTGGATGGCAGGAAGCTTGGCCCCAGTGATGTACTGGGCCATACACACTGTCCTCTGTAGCGCCTTACAGTTGGATGCAAAGCATTTGCCATACCAGGCAGTGATGCAACCAGTCAGGATGCTCTCGATGGTGCAGCTGTAGAACGTTTTGAGGATCTGGGGACCCATGGCAAATATTTGAAGTCTCCTGAAGGGGAATAGGCGTTGTCGTGCCCTCATCACATGTGTTTGGACCATGACAGTTTGTTGGTGATGTGGACACCAAGGAAGCTCTCGACCCGCTCCACTACAGCCCAGTTGATGTGAACGGGGGCCTGCGCTGCTCTTTCTTTCCTGTATTCCATGATCAGATTGGTTGTCTTGCTCACTTTGAGGGATAGGTTTTTGTCCTGGCACCACACTGTGAGGTCTCTGACCTCCTCCCTATAGCCTTTCTCATCATTGTCGGTGATCAGGCCTACCACTGTTGTGTCATCAGCGAACATAATGATGGTGTTGTAGTCGTGCTTGGCCACGCAATCGTGGGTGAACAGAGAGTACAGGAGGGGACTAAGCATGCACCTCTGAGGAGTCCGTGTTGAGGATCAGCGTGGCAGATGCATTGTTGCCTACCCGTCAGGAAGTCCAGGACCCAGTTGCAGAGGGAGGTGTTTAGTCCCAGCTTAGTGATGAGCTTCACTGGACTTTATGCAAACTGGAAACCATATATCCTGATGCTGCATTTATTGTAGCTGGGGATTTTAACAAAGCTAATTTGAGAACAAGGCTACCTAAATTCTATCAGCATATCGATTGCTGTACACGAGCGAGTAACATGCTCGACCATTGCTAATCTAACTTCCGCGATGCATGCCCTCCTTTTGGCAAATCTGACCATGACTCGATCTTGTTGCTCCCCTCCTATAGGCAGAAACTAAAACAGGAAGCGCCCGTGCTTATGTCTATCCAATGCTGGTCTGACCAATCGGATTCCACGCTTCAAGATTGCTTCGATCACGTGGACTGGGATATGTTCCGGGTTGCCTTAGATAATAACATTGACGTTATACGCTGACACGGTGGGCGAGTTTATAAGGAAGTGTATAGGAGATGTTGTACCCACTGTGACTATTAAAAACTTCCCTAACCAGAAACCGTGGATTGATGGCAGCATTCACGCAAAACTGAAAGCACGTACCACTGCATTTAATCATGGCAAGATGACTGGAAATATGACCGAATACAAACAGTGAAATGATTCCCTCCGCAAGGCAATCAAACAAGCAAAGTGTCAGTATAGAGACAAAGTGGAGTCGCAATTCAACGGCTCAAACTCGAGATGTATGTGGCAGGGTCTACAGACAATCACGAATTACAAAAAGAAAACCAGTCCCGTCGTGGAAATCGACGTCTTGCTTCCAGACAAATTAAAAAACGTATTTGTGCGCTTTGAGGACAATACAGTTCCATTGACGCAGCCTGCTACCAAAGACTGTGGGCTTTCCATCTCCACGGCATGACTGCCGGCCCAGACGGCATCCCTAGCCGGGTCCTCAGAGCATGCGCAGACCAGCTGGCAGGTGTGTTTACGGACATGTTTAATCAATCCCTATCCCAGTCTGCTGTCCCCACATGCTTCAAGATGGCCACCATTGTTCCTGTTCCCAAGAAAGCTAAGGTAACTGAACTAAATGACTATCGCTCCGTAGCATCTGCCATCATGAAGTGCTTTGAGAGACTAGTCAAGGATCATATCACCTCCACCCTACCTGTCACCCTAGACCCACTTCAATTTACATACCACTCCAATAGGTCCACAGACGATGCAAAACGCCATCACGCTGCACACTGCTCTATCCCATCTGGACAAGAGGAATACCTATGTAAGAATGCTGTTCATTGACTTCCGCTCAGCATTCAACATCATAGTCCCGTCCAAACTCATCATTAAACTTGAGACCCTGGGTCTCGACCCTGCCCTGTGCAACTGGCTCCTGGAATTTCTGACGGGCCTCCCCCAGGTGGTGAAGGTAGGAAACAACATCTCCACTCATCTCCACACTGGGGCCCCACAAGGGTGCATTCTCAGCCCCCTCCTATACTCCCTGTTCACCCACGACTGCGTGGCCGTGCACGCCTCCAACTCAATCATCAACTTTGCAGACAACACAACAGTGGTAGGCTTGATTACCAACAACGATGAGACAGCCTACAGGTAGGATGTGAGGAACCTCGGAGTGTGGTGTCAGGAAAATAACCTCTCATTCAATGTCAGCAAAACAAAAGAGATGATTGTGGACTTCAGGAAACAGCAAAGGGAGTACCCTCCTATCCACATCGACGGGACAGCAGTGGAGAAGGTGGAAAGTATTAAGTTCCTCGGTGTTCATATCACCGACAAACTGAAATGATCCACGCACACAGGCAGTGTGGTGAAGGAGGCAAACTAACTGCCCTCCAGGACACCTACACCACCTGATGTCATAGGAAGGCAAAAAAGATCATCAAGGACAATAACCACTCAAGCCACTGCCTGTTCACCCATAAACAGACTTTCAAAGGACTTCATAGCTATAGATGTGAGTGCTACGGGGCAGTAGTCATTTAAGCAGGTTACCTTGGTGTTCTTGGGCACAGGGACTATGGTGGTCTGCTTGAATCATTCCAGTTTGGGAATAGCCAATATAGGAGGCACATTTTTATTTTTTGCAAATATTTTCTTTCTTTAAAAAACCAACTACGTTGTTGGTTAAGGGCTTGTCAGTAAGCATTTCACATTTAGGTCTACTAGACCTGTTGGTTAAGGGCTTGTCAGTAAGCATTTCACATTTAGGTCTACTAGACCTGTTGGTTAAGGGCTTGTCAGTAAGCATTTCACATTTAGGTCTACTAGACCTGTTGGTTAAGGGCTTGTCAGTAAGCATTTCACATTTAGGTCTACTAGACCTGTTGGTTAAGGGCTTGTCAGTAAGCATTTCACATTTAGGTCTACTAGACCTGTTGCATTCGGTGCATGTGATTTGATTTGTATGCATCTACGGGTTCTCTTTCTGGAGAAAGGTTGGATGACACAACAAGATAAAATGAGAGAGCAGGTTTCATCAGCTGGTATAATTAACCAGTTATGTAATGGTTCTATTGACACAGTGAGTGCATGGAGGAGGTTCTCCTCATTAAAAACTGACACATTTAACAACATCTCCGGAGATGCACATACAGTATATAGCCAAGCACCCTCCTGGCTTGGATCATTTTCAAAGATCTTGAGGTCGGGCCAGAAGGTAGGATTGCTGCTAATTATTGGTTAGGATGTTGGGTGGGAAATGGGAATAAACACTACTGAATGTGGCCAAAAAAACAGGTCAGGAGCCACCCATGTCCCAGACTTGAATGGAGGGATTGAAAAGGGGGTTGAGTCATGGTGACTGGGTTAGTATACAGAGAGGCTGTTGTTCCCATTCCGTCTGTTAGCTCTCCAGAGTTTCCCGTCTGAGTGATTGTTATTCAGAGTGTGGCAGTGACGACAGATAGAGGTACAAGACAGCCTGTTCCCACGTAAGACCGCAGCTGTGTGTGTGTGTGTGTTGTTGTGTTTTTCATGTGAAGAAGCTACCCAGCGTGTTCCAGTACTATACACTCCACCGGCACAGACACCCACAGGACATCCCTGAAACTAAGCGGTCCACATTCCACACCTAGCGTTACGATTCTGGAAGCTGTGCTTTGCTCATATAAACCCAATGAGTCAGAAGAAATATCTAAATATTTAGTGGAACTTTTCCCTTTGCCCAGAGCAAGAGCAAGATAGAGCAAGATGGACCAATAACCCAGTCGACCCGGAGTGAGAGTGCTCCAGAATGGAGATGAGCGAGCCAGACAATGAGGGATGGGGGCATAGTAGCGGGAAGTAGGGGTGCAGCACCCCCTGATTAAAACATAAATGAGTGCACTAGGCCTTTATTACTCCTGTTTGAGCGGAGAAAAATACTCCTCAGCACCCCCACAACATCTTTGGAGTGGAATGGCACAGGAGTGGAATGGCACAGACAGGAGTGGAATGGAACAGACAGGAGTGGAATGGAACAGACAGGAGTGGAATGGAACAGACAGGAGTGGAATGGAACAGACAGGAGTGGAATTGAACAGACAGGAGTGGAATGGAACAGACAGGAGTGGAATGGAACAGACAGGAGTGGAATGGAACAGACAGGAGTGGAATGAACAGACAGGAGTGGAATGGAACAGACAGGAGTGGAATGAAACAGACAGGAGTGGAATGGAACAGACAGGAGTGGAATGGAACAGACAGGAGTGGAATGGAACAGACAGGAGTGGAATGGAACAGACAGGAGTGGAATGGAACAGACAGGAGTGGAATGGAACAGACAGGAGTGGAATGAAACAGACAGGAGTGGAATGGAACAGACAGGAGTGGAATGGAACAGACAGGAGTGGAATGGAACAGACAGGAGTGGAATGAACAGACAGGAGTGGAATTGAACAGACAGGAGTGGAATGGAACAGACAGGAGTGGAATGAACAGACAGGAGTGGAATGAACAGACAGGAGTGGAATGGAACAGACAGGAGTGGAATGGAACAGACAGGAGTGGAATGGAACAGACAGGAGTGGAATGGAACAGACATGAGTGGAATGGAACAGACAGGAGTGGAATGGAACAGACAGGAGTGGAATGGAACAGACAGGAGTGGAATGGAACATACAGGAGTGGAATGGAACAGACAGGAGTGGAATTGAACAGACAGGAGTGGAATGAACAGACAGGAGTGGAATGGAACAGACAGGAGTGGAATGAACAGACAGGAGTGTAATTGAACAGACAGGAGTGGAATGAACAGACAGGAGTGGAATGGAACAGACAGGAGTGGAATGAACAGACAGGAGTGGAATTGAACAGACAGGAGTGGAATGAACAGACAGGAGTGGAATGGAACAGACAGGAGTGGAATGAACAGACAGGAGTGGAATTGAACAGACAGGAGTGGAATGAACAGACAGGAGTAGAATGGAACAGGCAGGAGTGGAATGGAACAGACAGGAGTAGAATGGAACAGGCAGGAGTGGAATGGAACAGACAGGAGTGGAATGAACAGACAGGAGTGGAAATGAACAGACAGGAGTGGAATGAACAGACAGGAGTGGAATGAACAGACAGGAGTGGAATTGAACAGACAGGAGTGGAATGGAACAGACAGGAGTGGAATGAACAGACAGGAGTGGAATGAACAGACAGGAGTGGAATGGAACAGACAGGAGTGGAATGGAACAGACAGGAGTGGAATGGAACAGACAGGAGTGGAATGGAACAGACATGAGTGGAATGGAACAGACAGGAGTGGAATGGAACAGACAGGAGTGGAATGGAACAGACAGGAGTGGAATGGAACATACAGGAGTGGAATGGAACAGACAGGAGTGGAATTGAACAGACAGGAGTGGAATGAACAGACAGGAGTGGAATGGAACAGACAGGAGTGGAATGAACAGACAGGAGTGTAATTGAACAGACAGGAGTGGAATGAACAGACAGGAGTGGAATGGAACAGACAGGAGTGGAATGAACAGACAGGAGTGGAATTGAACAGACAGGAGTGGAATGAACAGACAGGAGTGGAATGGAACAGACAGGAGTGGAATGAACAGACAGGAGTGGAATTGAACAGACAGGAGTGGAATGAACAGACAGGAGTAGAATGGAACAGGCAGGAGTGGAATGGAACAGACAGGAGTGGAATGAACAGACAGGAGTGGAAATGAACAGACAGGAGTGGAATGAACAGACAGGAGTGGAATGGAACAGACAGGAGTGGAATGAACAGACAGGAGTGGAATTGAACAGACAGGAGTGGAATGAACAGACAGGAGTGGAATGGAACAGACAGGAGTGGAATGAACAGACAGGAGTGGAATTGAACAGACAGGAGTGGAATGAACAGACAGGAGTGGAATGGAACAGACAGGAGTGGAATGAACAGACAGGAGTGGAATTGAACAGACAGGAGTGGAATGAACAGACAGGAGTGGAATGGAACAGACAGGAGTGGAATGGAACAGACAGGAGTGGAATGAAACAGACAGGAGTGGAATGGAACAGACAGGAGTGGAATGGAACAGACAGGAGTGGAATTGAACAGACAGGAGTGGAATGGAACAGACAGGAGTGGAATGGAACAGACAGGAGTGGAATGAACAGACAGGAGTGGAATGGAACAGACAGGAGTGGAATGGAACAGACAGGAGTGGAATGGAACAGACAGGAGTGGAATGGAACAGACAGGAATGGAATGGAACAGACAGGAGTGGAATGAACAGACAGGAGTGGAATGAAACAGACAGGAGTGGAATGAACAGACAGGAGTGGAATGGAACAGACAGGAGTGGAATGAACAGACAGGAGTGGAATGAACAGACAGGAGTGGAATGGAACAGACAGGAGTGGAATGGAACAGACAGGAGTGGAATGGAACAGACAGGAGTGGAAAAGGAGGGAGGAAAGAAACAAGCACAGAAATGTCTGTTTAGTCCCACCCTCCCCCCGTTCTCGCTCTCTCCCTCTCTCTTTTTTCGCTGTGCAGTACCTTGGCTGTCAGAGCAGGTGTTGGACAGG
Organism: Oncorhynchus nerka; assembly: GCF_034236695.1. Taxonomy (NCBI): domain Eukaryota; kingdom Metazoa; phylum Chordata; class Actinopteri; order Salmoniformes; family Salmonidae; genus Oncorhynchus; species Oncorhynchus nerka. Next base: position 84,255,494 of record NC_088397.1, read on the forward strand.
GTATAAAGGCCATCTGGAGTGAGGGATCGCTGAGCAGTGAGAATTAAGACCGCCACACTCTGACAGGGCTCAGACAAACCATCTGGTCCCCCCCTCGCTTAAAGAACCTGTTCCCAGCTTCTTCACACACCGACCTCCAGCGCTCACGCTCTCTCACTAAAACAAACATGTTCACTCACTCCCCTCGATTAGCATCTGCTGTCGGGAGTTTAGTGGATTGTAAAGACCTGCTTCTTCCTCAGAGAGATTTCTTTGTTTCTTTATTCTTGTGACTTTTTGGAGTGGAGTCGGGCCGGCATGGCGTGGAGGAGACGTGCATTTGGACCCAGCATGTCAGTCTGTCTCTGGGCTTTGTGTCTGTCCCTCAGTCTCATCTGGACTTGTCAAGTGACCCAGGCAGCCATCTACAGACTCGCAGATGAAGTACAACCTTGATTAAATACTCTCTTAGAAAATAGGGTTAATGGAGGGTTCTTCAGGTGTCGCTGCGGGAGAACCTTTTTTGGTTCCAACTAGAAACATTTTACCCAACAAACAACCCTTTAAGAATCCTTTCATAAAAAGGTTCTACCTGGATCAAAAAAAAGGGTTCTGAACCTGTTATGGTTCTAGGTAGCACATTGGTTTACTACCAGAGAAGGGTAACATGTTTCTGGTAACTTGCCATTCATCCTTTGGTGCACAGGTAAGAGTTGTCTATTTTTAAGAATCTGAGCAATTGGAATATGCAGTCCGAGATATTAAGCACAAGAAATGTGTAACCTATTGTACGAATTAGATTCGTAACATATAAAAATGTGCAGGACGTAACATAAACTAAATGGATGACGATGTACACAATTTAATGACGTAGTAGACGAAAAACAGGGACCCGTTTTGGATGTGAGCACCACTTTCAAAACTAGTGGCTGAAATTATACAAACGTTCTGAAGAGTCACATTAACATTTCTCCCCTGAAGACAATAAATTCCTTATTTCAAGGGGCTTCTATATGTTCCGTTCTACCTTGGTGTGAAAGAAAGAAAGTAGAAAACCCTATAAATCTAATCTGGTTTGGGTCCAATAGAAACATTATAACCCTATAAATAATCTAATTTGGCTGGGGTCAAATAGAAACATTTCACACATATTTCTTCCATCAATTGAAGTGACTTGACAAAACAAACTACTCAACATAACCCCACAAATTACCAGAAAACCTCAACAAATCAGTCTAGATAAAGATTGTACCATAAATGAAATGTGATAATGCATTTTCATACACAGTACCAGTCAAAAGTTCTTTCATTCAAGGGTTTTTCTTTATTTTTGCAATTTTCTACATTGTAGAATAATAGTGAAGATATCGACACTATGAAATAACACATATGCAATCATGTAATAAGCAAAAAAGTGTTCAACAAATCTAAATATATTTTATATTTGAGATTCTTCAAAGTAGCCACCCTTTGCCTTGATGACAGCTTTGCACACTCTTGGCATTCTCTCAACTAGCTTTACTTGGAATGCTTTTCCAACAGTCTTGAAGGTGTTCCCACATATTCTGAGCACTTGTTGGCTGCTTTTCCTTCACTCTGCGGTCCAACTCCTCCCAAACCATCTCAATTGGGTTGAGGTCGGGTGATTATGGAGGCCAGGTCATCTGATGCAGCACTCCATCACTCTCCTTCTTGGTCAAATAGCTCTTACACAGCTTGAAGGTGTGTTGCGTCATTGTCCTGTTGAAAAACAGATGATAGTCCCACTAAGCGCAAACCAGATGGGATGGCGTATCGCTGCAGAATACTTCATGGTTGGAACCACACATGTGGAGATCATTTGTTCACCTACTCTGTGTCTCACAAAGACACAGAGGTTGGAACCAAAAATCGCAAATTTGGACTCATCAGACCAAAGGACAGATGTCCACCGTTCTAATGTCCATTGCTTGTGTTTCTTGGCCCAAGCAAGTCTCTTCTTATTATTGGTGTCCCTTAGTAGTGGTTTCTTTGCAGTAATTCGACAATGAAGGCCTGATTCACGCAGTCTCCTCTGAACAGTTGATGTTGAGATGTGTCTGTTACTTTAACTCTGTGAAGCAGACTTCTGAGGCTGGTAACTCTAATGAACTTATCCTCTGCAGCAGAGGTAACTCTGGGTCTTCCTTTCCTGTGGCGGTCCTCATGAGAGCCAGTTTCATCATAGCGCTTGATGGTTTTTGCTACTGCACTTGAAGAAACTTTCAAAGTTCTTGAAACGTTCTGGATTGACTGATCTTACTGTCTTAAAGTAATGACAGACTCTCTTTGCTTATTTGAGCTGTTCTTGCCATAATATGGACTTGGTCTTTTACCAAATAGGGCTATCTTCTGTATACCACCCCTACCTTGTCACAACACAACCAATTGTCTCAAATGCATTAAATTCCACAAATTCACTTTGAACAAAGCACACCTGTTAATTGTTGAGAGAATGCCAAGAGTGTGCAAAGAGGCAAAGGGTGGCTACTTTGAAGAATCTCAAATATAAAATATATTTTGACACGTTTTTTTTTGGTTACTACATGATTCCATGTGATATTTCATAGTTTTCACTGTTATTCTAAAATGTAGAAAATAGTCAAAAGAAAGAAAAATCATTGAATGAGTAGGTGTCAACTTTTGACTGCTACTGTACATTGAATGAATCTATTTCTCAAGTTTGGGTCACCTCTTCTTTGGTGTGGAAGGCTTTACCGTTCAGCAGTTTAATATAACATCTCCCTCTACTGGCCAGCTGAAGTAATGCTGGCCAGTATAGTTTGGGATCACGCAAATCTCTCGTGAGTGTATTTGCAAATCCTTGCATTTGTGCATGCCATAGCCAGATTACAGTTGAAAGTGCAATGTAACAACCTGCACCGTTATCAATTGTTCTCTGTATTCATTGACTGCAGGTCCATGTATCTACAAAGAGGTTTCGTTTGAGCCTGGACAGACCTTCTACAGGGGTTGTGCAACTGCCACGAAAATGGTTACTTCTGTCTCTCGTGAGTAAACGGACCAAATTAGTGACAGTATGCAAGTCAAACATATAAACCAAACATGAATTCCGTTTTTGCCAATATCACGTCTTTTTTTCGTTCATATCCCCAGACCGATTAAACCTACCACATGGCCCAACAAGTGCCAGCCGGTTCCAACGGAGTGTGGCTACCGCGTGGTTTATAATGAGGTCTCGGAGGTGGAGTGTCAAGCCTACAGCTGGATCTGGTGAAGGCAGACAGACACCTATGCCCCCCTATAGTCAACATACACGATCGCAAGACTCTGGCTGTGGACAACCTCTTCAATTAAGTAGTTATCATGCAGAGAACTGACCACATCCAACCTTCAATTTATCAACTTGTTCAATCAAAGGAACCAATTCCCAAAATTGAACGACCCAACTCCAAAAGTTTAGTCCTTCGTTTCAATAAATGTGTGTAGGGTCAGATTGTGTGTGTGTGTTAATGTTACTAAAAAGTGGGACCGAAGGACCTCAATTGGCACGGATTCCAAATGGGCATAGATTCAAATTCCTATAGATTCTCAAACACAAGTACCATAAAAAGTAGCAACATACTCTGACTGTACAGTAGTGTCCTATCATCCAATATGAGTGCTCAGCTTCCTGCCCTCCTCTCCTTACTTTAGTGACCACTGATCTTGATCACATCGACAGTGTCATTATTTTTTCGGTACACAAAAAGTGCATTAAATTTCCAATGGAAAGCTGTGGTTCATGTGCAGCATTGCAGAGGCAGTTGCAGTGCTTCGTGTATAAATTCGATTTGTCGAACGTATGTGTAACGACCCTGGGTTTATAACCGCGGAAATCGACTCTGCCGCTGGAGCGTGCTTTTGCGGTAGTCGATAGCGCGCCGGACCTCGGGTCCCCGCTGTTTCATTACAGTATGCATCAAATCCTATGCGTAGACGGCGTGACATAAATGGTAGCAGAATGTGAATGTTGAACTTTTGTTGCACACATATCCAGATGATGCGTATCATTTTACACAATGATTAACATAGTTAAAGGTTAAATAAAAAATGTGATAGAGTTGTAACGCCTTGATCACACCCGATAGTGTCATAGCGCAAAATAGTAAGCGGCATCATCTGGATTTGTGTGCAACAAAGGTTCAACATGAACTTTCTGCTACCATTTCTGTCGAGGAGTCTGACGCAAACGTTCGATAAATCCAATTTATGCATCACACAAAACACACTAACGGCCTCTGCAGTTCTGCAAAGCAAACAGCGTTCCATTGGAAAGGAATGTACTTCTGGTGTACCAAAATGCAATGACGGCGTGATCGAGGCGTAAGCGGCCAACTGAGTAGTTTGAGGAGGACTCCGACCATATGTCAATATTGTATCACCTGTTGTTTACGAAGCATGTGACAAATAAAAGTTTGATTTGACCTCGTGACAAGACAAACGGCGTGCTTCTAGATGTCGACGCTATTACCCGGCACTGCCCGAGTGTGGCCCTCAAATCTCAACCAGATACCCTTCATTGCCATGCAGTTACAAAGGTCTATTTCGGTTCCTTCGTAGATGTTCAGTCTTCTGTATTTCGCAGACCGCTATGTTTTCAATGTGAGGAAGCGAGAGCGCCATCGGTCAACTTCACAAACCGAGGCTGGATTTACATTCTACTATGCACGCTCCATACAGGCTCCGCAAACTCTTTGCGACTTCACCCGTACTGAGATTTGAGCTGTGCATGGCAGAGCGTGTAACTTCACACAATTGTCAGTGATGAATTGCTCAGCAGAAAGCTTGACTGTGGCGTTTACTCAGCCTTACAGGGCAACTCCCTAGCCTCACCCGTCACTGTGTATATAGTATATGTATATAATCAATTATTTCAAATAAAACATGGCAGTGTTAGATACTGTGTAAATAAATGTCAACTATTTCTTCAACAGGTTTTTGGGAGCGGATAGTGCATGAAATATCAACATAGCCATTTTTCTAAATACATCATCATCAGTATTTTATTATGAAAATGCATTACATCTCTTCTGCTTTTTTCTCTTTTGGATGGGGGAGTCCACATAGTCACCACTATATTGTGTAAAAAATAAAACGAGTTAAACGTCACCCCCCCAAAAAAATACAGTGTCCAGTTTCTCTGGGAGTCGAAAGTGAAGAGTAAAAACAAAGACTTTGTCAACAGACCTAATCATCCCAATCCGACCATCTGTCAGTCCCAGAAAATAAATATCATGCGGCAAATTTAGTGTACTAGATTTCTCTTTACAGTTTAACACATTTGATACAAGTACACATGATCATACATTGTCATTTTTGTTTCATTTTAGGGGTTATTTCTTTATTTAAGGTGCTGGTAATTTTGGGTGACATTTTTCAAGAAGTCTTCTGTCAAACATTCATTCAAACAGTGAGTACCTTACGTCTGTGGATGAGGCAATAAGAAGAAAGGTCAAGTGTCCGGTCAAGCTGGCCAGTCCCTCTTTCCGAAGCCCCAGTGTGGTTCCTGGGGCCCCAAAGACATTTACTCCCAACCAAATTAGAATGTCCAGTCTGAACGATTTCCATCTTCCTGGCACTAGGGTACTACAACTCCCAGCGTGCATCAGCAATGTCATTTAACGTTGATTGAAAGTCCCAATGCTGTGGTCATGGCACATGACTAATTTTGCGTTGTGATTTTCATCTTTTTGTTTAGTATTCAGTTGGTAAGGACCCTAATTCTGTGGAAAGTGAGACTTCTTGAAGCAGCAAGAAATAAGGAGAACACAGCAGCTTTTTTTTATACCGTTCAAACCATCCTCCTGTTTTCTTAGGTGGCATATGGTCAGGAATGGTCAGAAGGAGAGAAATATATTCTCAATACATTTTGATAAAACTAATCCGACAGGATTCAAAAGAGACAAACCCAACAACGGAGTAAAAATAATATATATATATATATATATATATTCTTCTTACTTCTCACTGTCACTGCATTCCAGCACAAAAAGGTGTTAACGATTACTAGGATGCATTTCTGGCAAAAGTTTGATTCCAAATGACAGATGGCGAGTTGAATCAACCGATTTGTGGGAAACATAACTGGATTTAACTGTAAATAACTTAAAAAGAAAACAACTGCAGCACCATGAATTACAAGATCTGTTTGACTCAAGTACAATATAGCAAATCTACTGTGAAGTAGTAATATAGCAAATCAAAACAGTCAAGTGGGGAAGAAAATCAAAGAACAGTGAAAAACAGATCAAGACTTTTCAGAAAAACATTTTACACAAAAAGTTGGAAATCATATGGAATGATTTTTAGGGAGCTCATAGCTGCCACCCTCTCTGCATCTTTATAACGGATGATACACACATACGCTCTTGCTGGTATCGTTTACCCTTTCCAAACTAAACACATGTATACTGCAGGACTGACCCTGCTGCTGGCCAAATAACAAAAAGTTACCTCAACAAAATCTCAGCATTATCAAACCAGGTACCAAAACAACAGGTACATTTCTTCAAAAACATAAACACTTTGTACAGATACTCATGGTTGAGTTTCACCATCTACTGTTTTACACAGTCTGTTCATGTCAGGGTCATTTCAAATTACAAATGATTTCTCTTTTTTGTTGAACATGTATTTTCTTCCTCTTTTTCCATTGATTCCTTGAGGATGTTGAAGTTCCTCGATTAGCTAGACGCAGAACACAGTAAATTGTTTTCCGCAGAACACAGTAAATCGTTTTCCGCAAAAAGAAAGACAGAAAATAAGGAGAAATACAAGAAGCAGAGTCGTGGCTCCTCGGAGGTCTGTACATATCCCCAAACCTAGTTTCTCCAGAGGGTTTAGGAGAGGAGGTACACCATTTCACTCACTCAAAAACACACACACAACATCCTAAACGCTTCCTGACTGTGTCCTTACTCCTGGTCCCTGTATGGGGGGGTGCTGGAACGGACTGAGTGGTGCCCCGCGTTGCGGGTAGTGTTGGCCGGCGGTGGCCGCCAGAAGCCTGGAGCCGGCCTGCAGCACCGTCTGCCCGGGGCTGCCTGGTTTCAGGCTACGGGATGCCAGCTGCTGGCTCAGTCTGGAGGTGTGGTTCCCCGCCACACTGGCGCCCAAGTCTGTTTTAGGGTTGCCGTGAGCCCTGGAGCCAGGGGTAGGAGACCCTGACAACCCGCTGTTCAAGAGGCTGGCTTTTAGCTGGCTCCCGGCGCTGTACGTGTGGGACCCGTCCATACTGCTGCTGCCGCTCGACTGGTGCAGAGCGCCTCCTGGTGGTCTGGAAGCCCCACATAGGGCTGAGTCTGCAGAGGAGGTTGTCTGGTTGGGGAAGGAGGGCGAGGAGTTGAGTGGCTGTTGTGTATGATGCTGCGAGTGGCCTTGAGACAGGCGAGGGTAGAAGCCCTGAACTGAGGGAAATGGGGCCGAGGGGCTGTAGGAGCCATGGAATGGAGAGGACGCGCTCTGCTGAAGGAAGGCCGGACTGTCCACTGTCTGATGGTGGCTCTCCGATAAGGGGGGCTGCACCTTAGAATGACAACACACACAAATGACTTATAATGAACCTGACACCCAGTACACACCTCAAACAAATTAACACCCCCCACAAAAAACAGGTGTAATCAAAACAGTTACAAAACTTATTTTCTTTTTATTCTAGCGTTTCTATTGGACAGATTCAGGTAGGTCTCTCTCGGTTTGCTGAGCCTGTCCAACAGAAACGCTAGTTTTCGTTGCAAAACATTTCATTTGAAGCTGTTTTAAGAAATGATTACACCGCTGGCCAGACAAAACAAAACACTAAATTCTCACAAATGATGTAGTACAATACCTGGTAAGTGTAGACAGACGGGCTGTATGTCTGTGGGCTCTTCATGGGAGAGGCCAGGGGAACTGTCTGGATCTCATACCGGTCTGCATCTGGGATAACACACAACAGGACACAAGTTTAACAGGAGAACAGATGGTACATGCATGCACATTCCCTGAAACCTCTGAACCTTAATTCAGCAACCGTCTTGTGTTTCAAACTAGGCTAGATATCTACATTTCAGACAAGACTAACCTGGCCTTCAGCCTAAATACACCTAGACGTCTATATTTCAGACAATAACGTGGACAGGAGGACATCTGGTCTGAATTTTCTACTACACCACATTCATGTGAAAACGAGAAAAACTGGTAGTGAAAACGAGTACAGTACCAGGGTCCTTGTCAGCAGCCGAGTCATCTGTCCTCTTCAGCACGCGGTCCATCTTGAGGGAGCCCCTCAGTACCCGCTCTAAGACTCCCTGGCCCTCCCTCAGCCGCTCTACTGTTGTGGGCACCATCCTGGATCAAAGCACAACACCGTCATGTAGAGTACGTTCGATCAGGGGTTTATGTTTAGATGAGCTGACTATGTCTGGAGACACCACACAGGGCTCAGGTTGCTAATGGTCCCACCTTCCCAAGCAAATAGTCTCAAACACCAGTCAACCCCACAACATAAAAAAGGTGTGACAGCAAAGGTGGATATGTCTGAAAACAGTGACAGGAAACAAAGTACTGTGAGAGAATGTGGTGTGGCAGCGATATCTAGTCTTACCAGTGGCTGATGCTCTCCTGATCTCTGGGCTGCTGTTGCTGTGGTGGTCCCGGGGCGTGGGAGGTGGTGGTGTGGTGGTGGTTATCTGGGGGGCTCACCTCCTCCATCTGGGGGGGGGAGGAGAAGGAGCTGTGGGGGGAGGATGAGGGCTGCAAGTGGAGGGAATGGGGGCCTCTGGGGGACTCGGCGCTGGCACAGACGGAGCCGAGGCGGGTGGGGGTGCCCAGGGAGCTGCCCCGTGCTCGGGGTCCCTGCTGCTCCCCTGCTTCCTCTTACGGTACTCCAGCAGAGACACCTGAGGAGTCGAGGAAAAATAACCACTCCTAGTCAGCCATATGTACAGGCTTAGTGCCATGAGGTTACACACGCCATGGTGTCACACAATACCACTGGTTGCATTACGACACCCGTTATCACCAGAGCGGTATGGACAGACAACGTCATGCATCATATCAACTATTAAGACGACTCTACCTTGAATGTACATTCGCTTACATGTTACCAACTGATTTCCAAAAGACCAAACATCCTAAATGTTCCCAAATCCTAAAGGGCTCTCCACAGTGATGTCGCAGTCTACTCAAATAGAGCTACCGAGCTCCGTATGAGTGGCGTTCCAAAAATTGAAGAGCACAAAAGTATGTAGAACTACATAAAGTAGAGAGCAACGCAAACTAATCTCTGTCGGATCCATTGCGAAGACTGTGTAGATCCTTTTAACCGGAAAGAGCAACCAGCACTGGTCAACAATTTAATACTTCTAACATCTGGAAGTTCTATTTTGTTCTATGATTGGTCAACCTCATCCTCTGTTGGAGTGGTTATCTGAAGTTGATAGATGTAAAAAATAAACAATACCTTGGGAGGGATGACCATTGGAACGAGTCATATGGCAAAAGACAAAGAAACAATCCAGTATAGCTTCAGCACTCTGTCCTTACAGTGTTGGGACCAACCACCTGCTGAATGGTAACCAAAATACATTTTTGTACCAGATTATTGGTATCAGTGCCATTACCAGAATCAGGAAGTAATCATGTTCACGCACCAACCTTCTGTTTGCTTTTGAAGCCTTTCTGTGCTTTACGGATAGTTAGTAACGGTCAAAATCTATCATCAGCACAGGCAACTGGTCGTTGTCATCATCAAACGAAACATCACACAAAGCAACTACTGTGAGGTCAGACACGAAAACAAGCAACACAATGTAAACAGAACCACAGAGCACCCACTACAGTACACCTACCCACCCACACCCACTACAGTACACCTACCCACACTCAGAGTCAATGAGAGAGAGAACAGTCTGGTACATTCAATCACACTCAGAGACAATGAGAGAGAGAACAGTCTGGTACATTCAATCACACTCAGAGACAATGAGAGAGAGAACAGTCTGGCGGAATGTTGTCATGGCAAAGGCAGGAGACTTAAGGAGGGTCCAGGGGGATGGGGGGTGAGAGATATGGAGCAGGCTGGCTGACTAGACGGTCCGATATCAGGGCTATCGGGGTGCGGTGAGCTGAACCAAAAGAGGGCGGAGAGAAGGGTAGGGGGAGGCACTCAGGGGGCCCCACCTAGACCCATAGGGTTGCCATCAGGGCCTTAGGACTTGAAGAATGGCCACGCACTAGGATCTTGGGATCTGAGGACTACTGTATTTGTTAGGGCCTTTTGATTCCAATTGGGCCCTTAGAACAGTTTCAGGCTCCAAAGGCTTATTTTATGGGCCTTCTGATTGTCCTTGGACCCTTGGGGGTGCCTCTTGAAGGGCAGCTAGTATGGCTCTTAGATGGGAATTGGCCATACTGCTGGTATGATCTGACTTGGGTGTGGGTCAAGGCTGGTGAAAGAGGATGCAGGCACAGGAGGACAGAACTATGGATGAGGTGGACCATAGACAAATGGCCAGTGAAGCCAGCAAGGCCCGGCCCAAACTCGCCAGGCTGAAGATGATATCATGAACCATCAGCCTCGTTGTATGGCACTCCGAGCTGATGGGGTGACCATGTTTCAGATATAGAGATGTTTAGATAAATTGATGATACTCATGGTACGTTTTGAAGGGGGGGGTTTGGCGGACGGGGGTGGGGTTTGTATGCAAATGCAAAACAATATTTACATGCACACTTCTAAATGGTCGTATGGAAATATTCACCATATTTTGTACTGTCTTGTATTCACGTCTTACTGCTATAGCCTGGTAATCTGGCTGTCCTGTCAGCAGACTAACGGTTTGCAGGATGGCCCTCTGCCTTGGAAAAAACAGTGGAAGAAAGACTTGGCAAAGGTTTCAGGAGGAGCATAGGGGGAGTGACAGGGTGGACAACACAACCTGTTGGGCTAGCTGCAGTAGGAGACAGTACATAAAGAGAAATGTGGTCCCGTAGTATTCCTTTCTGAAGACAGGTGAAAGTCCATGCAGCCAACTGACAGACAATAGAAAAGATCAATGTAACAATATATTTTTTAATTTTTTTAAACGATGTAGCCTTTTTGGAAAATAATTACCCCAGGTCTATTTTGATTTAATTATATCTTGATGTGGAGTCACTGACCAATCTATTTGACACATAGTGAATAGAAAACACAAAGCAAGTAAAGACCACACAATGACTGAGTATCCTTTAAATTTTCATACCACAGTCTCAATACCACTCTCCACTCAAATTCAGACTTTATACCAATAAGCAAGTAGGCACTACTTCCACACTTTCACTACAGACATGACCTACCTATCGTACCCCCATTTAGGAATGTAATTCGAACAGAAATATCTTCATTAACAGTTTCATTTCTGAGGGTGAAAAAACTAAAGCAGGAAGAAGCTGAGCAAGTTGGAGGACTTGCCTTCTTCTTCTGTGGTGGGTTGCTGGTGTGGTGGGGTGGCGTGCCGCCATCCGGGTAGCTGCCGCCAAAGTGCAGCTCGCCGTAGGGCGACAGCGAGTCAGACCCCGCCTCCGCCAGGATCCCCTGGCCACTCACGGTGCTGTAGAAGGACTCGGCCGGGGAATAGCTGCCCTCTGATTGGCTGATGCGCCTGTCGGTGGGGGCAGCAGGGGCGAGGTTTCCCAGGTTGGCGTTGAGTGGGGAGCAGGTGTAGATGAGGTTGAACTCCGTCCTGAAGCTCTGCTCTCTGGCCTGCAGGGCCGACTCGGAGGGGGTACCCGGTGTCAAGGGGGTGAGCGGCCCCTGTGTGTCGGGAGGAGGCCCCGTTGCCAAGAGGAGAGTGAATTCATCTGACATGGCAGGCACGGGGCTCTCCAGGCCCGAGGACAGGGAGAGGTCTGGAAACTGCAGGGTGCAGCACTGGGCGTCAAAGTCGGGCCGCAGGCACGGCTATAGGTGGAGCAGAGGAGAACAGAGTTACAAGATGAACACTGTGACACAAAACTGCCCTCACCGGCCCGTGTTCCCTGTCCCGGGAGACTAAAGTGAAAGTCATCTAGCCCTGGCTTCAGTGCTCTGACAGCTGCTCTGGGTCTGTGGGGTACCTACCTCTGGAGAGATGGACTCCGGCCTGTGCACAGGAGAGGCCTCTGGAGACGATATGTTCTGGATGGGTAGGAAAGAGGGAGAGAGACACATTAAATACCACTACAAACAGATAGGTAGCACAGTGAAAACAACCATGTATATGCACTGTAGTTCAATGCTGAATTTTCCTGTTAGGGTGGCCCATCGTTTTGTAGGTGTGTGTGTGTATTTCAGTATATCATATTTGTGTCTGTGTGTTCTAGGGGCGTTCTCCGTGTCCCCAGTACCTCAAACTGCAGCGGCGTGTTGCAGCGGCTGGTGGGCAGCGAGGGCAGCGGTGAATAGCCGTTGGACAGCCGGTGCTCCTCGTCGCCGTAACGACCCAGCAGCGCGGGGGCAGCGTAGGAGGCGGGGCTGAGTAAGGGGTGGTCTGAGGGCAACGGGGGCGTGATGGGTGATAGGGGCCGCAGTAGCAGACTGTGTTCTTCTGAGCCGGGAAGTGGTGGAGCCGCCTCCGCCTCTGGGCCGTAAACGGACCGCCGCTTCTTGGGGGGTGCCGCCAGTTCTTTTTAGCGGCGAGCGGAAAGAAAGCAACAGCCTCAGATTATCTGCGGTGACAGGTGCCAGCGTATGCCGATTTGTATTTATTTATTTTATTTAACCAGGTAGGCAAGTTGAGAACAAGTTCTCATTTACAATTGCGACCTGGCCAAGATAAAGCAAAGCAGTTCGACACATACAACAACACACAGTTACACATGGAGTAAAACAAACATACAGTCAATAATACAGTAGAAAAATAAGTCCATATACAGCAAATGAGGTGAGAAAAGGGAGGAAAAGGCAAAAAAAGAGGCCATGGTGGCGAAGTAAATACAATATAGCAAGTAAAACACTGGAATGGTAGATTTGCAATGGAAGAATGTGCAAGGTAGAGATAGAAATAATGGGGTGCAAAGGAGCAAAATAAATAAATAAATAAATACAGTAGGGGAGAGGTAGTTGTTTGGGCTAAATTATAGATGGGCTATGTACAGGTGCAGTAATCTTTGAGCTGCTCTGACAGCTGGTGCTTAAAGCTAGTCAGGGAGATAAGTGTTTCCAGTTTCAGAGATTTTTGTAGTTCGATCCAGTCATTGGCAGCAGAGAACTGGAAGGAGAGGCGGCCAAAGGAAGAATTGGTTTTGGGGGTGACCAGAGAGATATACCTGCTGGAGCACGTGCTACAGGTGGGTGCAGCTACGGTGACCAGCGAGCTAAGGGGGAACTTTACCTAGCAGGGTCTTGTAGATGACCTGGAGCCAGTGGGTTTGGCGACGAGTATGAAGCGAGGGCCAGCCACCAGGAGCATACAGGTCGCAGCGGTGGGTAGTATATGGGGCTTTAGTGACAAAACGGATGGCACCGTGATAGACTGCATCCAATTTATTGAGTAGGGTATTGTAGGCTATTTTGTAAATGACATTGCCGAAGTCGAGGATCGGTAGGATGGTCAGTTTTACAAGGGTATGTGCCAAACATGAGTGAAGGATGCTTTGTTGCGAAATAGGAAGCCATTTCTAGATTTAACTTTGGATTGGAGATGTTTGATGTGAGTCTGGAAGGAGAGTTTACAGTCTAACCAGACAGACAGACTATGTGGACAACTGGAAATACCTAAGTCAGAACCATCCAGAGTAGTGATGCTGGACGGGCGAGCAGGCGCGGGCAGCGATCGGTTGAAGAGCATACATTTAGTTTTACTTGTATTTAAGAGCAATTGGAGGCCACGGAAGGAGAGTTCTTTGGCATTGAAGCTCGTCTGGAGGTTAGTTAACAGTGTCCAAAGAAGGGCCAGAGGTATAGAGAATGGTGTCGTCTGCGTAGAGGTGGATCAGAGACTCACCAGCAGCAAGAGCGACATCATTGATGTATACAGAGAGGAGAGTCGGTCAAAGAATTGAACCCTGCGGCACCCCCATAGAGACTGCCAGAGGTCTGGACAACAGGCCCTCCTATTTGACACACTGAACTCTATCAGAGAAGTAGTCGGTGAACCAGGCGAGGCAGTCATTTGAGAAACCAAGGCTATCGAGGTCTGTCGATGAGGATGTGGTGATTGACAGAGTCGCAAGCCTTGGCCAGATCAATGAATACGGCTGCACAGTATTGTTTCTTATCAATGGCGGTTAAGATATCGTTTAGGACCTTGAGCGTGGCTAAGGTGCAACCATGACCAGCTCTGAAACCAGACTGCATAGCGGCGAAGGTATGGTGGGATTCGAAATGGTTGGTAATCTGTTTGTTGACTTGGCTTTCGAAGACCTTAGAAAGGCAGGGTAGGTTAGATATAGGTCTGTTGCAGTTTGGGTCAAGAGTGTTCCACCCCTTTGAAGAGGGGGATGACCGCAGCTGCTTTCCAATCTTTGGGAATCTCAGACGACACGAGAGGTTGAACAGACGATGATTAAAAGGATCTTCATTTGGTGTTAAGTTAATTTAAAATTAAATGACGTGCATGGTTGACTAATTAGGGCAAAGTAGGTAAAACAATTGGTTATTAATCTATGTTGAATCAACATTTATTTTGAGATCAATTTGAAATAACCCCCAACTGCAAGAACACTACACCAGACGTGGCTTCAAAACTATTAAAAATCCTATCAAATATTGTATCTGTGCTTAATTGAGTTTGGATGTTGCAGTGGAACCAATATAAAAATTCCAAAAGTGCAAACCCAGCCTAAAACGAATTCTCAACATATTTGAAATCAGATCTGTACTAGATTACAAACACTACTAGACTTGTTAGTAGACAGTGAACAGACTAAAAAGCGGTAGATACCTGCTTTAAAAGGGTTGGGGGTGGAGCTGCTGCTGTTACTTTGGTGAGAGGAGGTGGACTCGGTGCCGTCCTCCAGGCCTCCCGAGCACGGCCCACTCTCGCACTGGGCCTGTTGGATCCATCTCTGAACACAGATACAAATAGATATCAGCCTGAGACAATATACTGAAACGCTTTCACATTTATGAAGGGAAGTGAACAAGTGCACACTTTAGGGGAAAGGAGACCAACAGCGTCTCGAGCACCTGCTGCACATTACACTACATTTTCCCCATCTACCCTATTCTCCATTGAACCCATAACTGACTTTATGACAACTCCCACAACGCTGTCTCTCTCCACCGGTACCTTCTTGAAGGAGCCGTAGGCTGCGTCCACGCTGACGGGCCGGCGCCGTCGCTCGGGGTTGAAGGGCGAGCCAAAGCGCACGTAGTGCTTGGGCGCTGTGCAGATGAGCGGCGAGGCCGTCAGGCCCGGCAGCATGTTGAGGGTGGTGGCCAGCACCGTGGGGTCGGTGGTGATGCGCAGCTGCCGCTCCACCGTGGGCACCTCCTGCTGGGCTGCCTTGTCCAGCACCTTGTCGTTCAGCCACTCTGTCACCAGATACTGGAGGGTGGGGGAGACTTTTTAGGGACAAATTGTCAAGTTTGTGTGTGGTATTTTTATTGTGTTGATATTAGCCTATAATTCTGTAATTCAGCAAGGAAAAAGAGGTTCTTAACCTCAAAAGAGTTCTCCTGGTTTAATAAAGAGTCAATTAATAATAATGATTAAATCCCCAAAAAGGTGGTTGGAAGCCAGGCCCATCCCTCTCACCTTCTTGGTCTTGGGCAGGTTGCCCTTGTTCAGAGCACTCAGGCCTTCTCCGTCTAAGACCTGGCCGACTCCCAGTGCCCCGTCCACCAGGCCCAGCTCTGAACCAGGGGCCCCCAGGGGGCTCTCCTGCATCTCAGCAGCCACCCCTTGCTCCAGGGCCGCCTGCTGCTGGGCCAGGGCCTGCCGCTGGCGCCGGGCGCGCTGTGACGAGCTGGAGCGGTAGCGCGAGATACGGCTCTTAGGCCGGGGCTTGGAGGAGCGGGCCGGGGGAGGCTTGGGGGGAGCAAGGGGGGCCGGGAGGGGAGCGGCGGACGTCTGGGTCTTGTCTGCGTCGGCTGCTGAGGATGGTTCCTGGAGACCGAGAGGGAGATTCTGTTTAGGGATAAATTAAATTGGAAAATTGGACACCAAGTTCAAAAACAGAATGTGGCGCTAAGGGGGAGGGAAGTCCGACTCACAGTCGCGCAAGTTGCACGACGGGTGCTTATCCCCACCCCTGCTTGGTGAGGTGTGGGGTTACTCCCTGTGGGGTTCCCTCTGCTCCACTCCTCGCAATCCAGGCCCTCCTGTTTGGGCTCATCTATGCCCCCTGTGGTAGACGTCCTCTTCTACAGAGAGAGAGAGGATGGATTACGAACTGAAGACTAATACTATGATTCCATATTATGACAGTGGGTTGGTCAGTGTGACAGGAAATGATGTCAAAGCTGTGATGTCGGCAGCATACCGGTCTAGTGGAGATGAGGACTCCGTTCTGGTCCAGCTCGCCCTCCTCTCCTTCCTCCTGCTTGAGGCCCTCCTGTAACACACATACACATTGTGAATGATAAATGTGGGACATTTTCACTGCACAGTGGATACACCCCCATGTGTCTTAGTAGGACAGCACCACATTCCATTACAAACTGCTACACCTCAACATTAACTGCCTGTATACACACACCTTTCCACTAAGATTCACACACACCTCAACATCGCTGTTGCCCAGGCTGCCGTTGCCCTGCAGCGTCTCCCGGACCTCACCACTCTCCTCGGGCGGCTGGTTACTGTCGTCCGACATCCCACCCAGTCCTGGGCCGCCGCCTGACCCTTCTATCTCTCTCCGCCGGGCCTTCCGCCGCCGCGTCTCTGCCCCCGTGTGCCCTGTGAGCTGGGAGGGTGGGGGCAGCGAACCCGTGCCGGGGCAGCCTAGGGTCTCGCGCGGGTTCAGGTTATGCTTCTGCACAGGGCAGTTCTGCTGGTTGTTCTTGTGGCAGGCACAGTCCACCTTATAGTTACTGCAATAATGATAAAACATAGGATTTTGATCACACTTTGCTGGACACTTTGGAGTCAAGAGACAGACGAGAGAAACAGTCTGTTGTGTGATTTGTGACAACTGCTGATGTAAAAAGGCCTTTATAGATATAATTGACACTGACCAGCTATTGAAGTCATAGTCAAAGCCGATGGTGACCTCTGCGTCTCTGGGGATCTGCGTGACAGCGTAGACACAGAGGTGGATCATGCCCTCTGCGATCATATGCCGAACCTGGAGAGGAGACAGAGGAGTGTCTTCTATCTAGGAGATATAATCATAACTGTATCCATTTCCCTCTAGAAGGGTGCGTCTCAATAGTCCTGAGTGGCCTTGCTCTCCTAATCTCCTTTCCTTCATCTACACTGATGTCAGAGATCTGGATAGGTGAGGCCTACATC
This sequence comes from Oncorhynchus nerka, assembly GCF_034236695.1. Lineage (NCBI taxonomy): Eukaryota > Metazoa > Chordata > Actinopteri > Salmoniformes > Salmonidae > Oncorhynchus > Oncorhynchus nerka. The sequence goes on from NC_088397.1 coordinate 84,272,893, forward strand.
TGCATTGCTTGCTGTTTGAGGTTTTAGGCTGGGATTCTATATAGCACTTTGTGACTTGGCTGATGTAAAAAGTGCTTTATAAATACATTTGATTGACTGACCTAAATTCACCTGAGATGAGTGAATTGAACTAACGATTGGAGATGATGAAAGGAAGAGATGATTGAGATGAACCCAATGCCTTTCTTGAAGAAAACAAACAAACAAAACCACGATGGCTGACCTCTGCGTTGGGCGTGCAGGACCTCCGGATGAAGCGTGCATCATTCCCAAATGTCCGTGCGTCCACGCACATCTCCACCTCGTTGAATTTGGAGTAGAACAGCACAAAGGGGTAGGGCCTAAAAAAAAAAGTCAAAACAATATCAAAATGTGCATTTTTGCATAATATTTTACAGTGCTGATGTTTATCCTGAATACAGCATACATTTCCTCCATAAAACATTTTTAAAGCACTGGTGCAGTTTACAGCGTATTAATATTTTGCTTCATTTCAGAAAATGCATACTTTTTGAAGAAGTGTCCGTTGACCTCAAACTGCTGTTTCAGCATGACCTTGCCCCGGTACTCGATGATCAGGGTGTCTGGCTCTAGATCCCTTGCCGCCCGCAGGACCTTCCTGTGGTTCTGCACACGCGTCACCCGCCCCAGCTGTAACTGCATCTGAGAGCCCAGCACCGTATTGTTGCACGCCAGCTCTGTACGGTTAATTGTGTCCATGGCGTCCGCCGAGGCGTTGACCTGGGCCGGTAAGCTAGTCTCACTCGCCACGCCCTCGGCGGTAACGGCACGGTGCAGCTGGAGCAGCATCTGGACATCGGCGCTGTACTGGTTGGCTGTAGCCTCCTCGTACTGGTCCGTCCACTGGCGGATGCGGCTCTCCCAGCCCTCCGCTGTAGTCTCGTCCACCGCGCTGGCCTCCGTCGTGGAGTTCTGGGGGAGGGTAGGAGAGTGTTTACTTCAGAGCAGTGTCGTTAAAAATAAATATACTTTTCTTTTTTTAAATTTACCTTCATTCTAAGACCTTTTTCAAAAATGACCATTTCAGGTCTACAACGTGTTTGTTTCTACTTGCTTTGGAGCCATACCATGTCAAAATGTTTAGAGACATGTGTTATCATGGGTGGATGTCTGGGTAATGCACTGTGTTCTAGATCACCTGCACCGTGCAATAATAAGGTGATTGGTGTCTGTGTTATGCTCAATGGAACATAGGTCACTCAATAGATTCCTGGTGCAACACAAAGTGGCACTGATGACAACATTTAGTCTCCCCCCCACATACTGTGCCTTGCAAAAGTATTCATCCCCCTTGGCATTTTTCCTATTTTGTTGCATTACAACCTGTAATTTAAATGGGTTTTTATTTGGATTTCTTGTAATTGGGACACACAAAAGTCCAAATTGGTGAAGTGAAATGAAAATAACTTTTAAAAAAATATGGAAAAGTAGTGCGTGCATATGTATTCACCCCCTTTGCTATAAAGCCCCTAAATAAGATCTGGTGCAACCAATTACCTTCAGAAGTCACAGAATTAGTCCACCTGTGTTCAATCGAAGTGTCACATGATCTCAGAATATAAACTCAGCAAAACAAGAAACGTCTCTTTTTCAGGACCCTGTCTTTGAAAGATAATTCGTAAAAATCCAAATAACTTCACAGATCTTCATTGTCAAGGGTTTAAACACTGTTTCTCATGCTTGGTCAATGAACCATAAACAATTAATGAACATGCACCTGTGGAACAGTCGTTAATTGACTTCCGTCTGTAAGCTGTTAGTGTCTTAAGGTCGCAGGTATGAAAAATTAGGACACTAACCTGCTGACCAGACCGGACACGTTGCGTGCGTCGCAAAATAAATGTAGAAATCTATGTTATTCCATTATTGCAGCCACACTGCTCGCGCCACCAACGAGCGTCTGCATTGCCAAGGGCTAAAATAGAACTCCTTTCTATTTCTGATGCAGATCGCGCTGAAAGTCCTGCCTCTCCCATCTCCTCATTGGTTTATAGAAGCAGGTACCCACGTGCCATCTTCATTGGTTATACCCACGTGGATGATTGAAAGTCAAACTGTTTTGCCGGTAGTCATGGTAATACTATGAAAGTTTAGATGCCGATCACAGTAGAAGTTCAAAGATGAAAATGCCTGGAAGGAGGAGAGATGACTAGAAACGATTCGGTTGGCCGTTTTATGTGTGGATTAATTGTCGGAGTAGAGGATCTTGTGCATTTCAGGTAAAATAACAACCTAAGTGTTTATATCCCAGGACAAATTAGCTAGCAACAGCAAGCTAACTAGCTAAATTGCCATGCATGTTTAATGCTTTTCGACCTGTCCCCAAATGAATGTCATTGGTTCAGAGTTTGTTTTGATATTTTAACCTGCGTGTCGTGATCACGTTTGGTGTGGGGGGACAAAATAAATGTATGCACGATGGTGCACGATAGCGCTCTCGCGCAGCCAGTTTGGGTTCCGTGTAAAGAGGCCTTTCTACTGACTCTGGAAAAATACCCAAAAGAAAGATGCCCAGGGTCCCTGCTCATCTGCGTGAATGTGCCCAAGGCATGCTACAAGGAGGCATGAGGACTGCAGATGTGGCCAGGGCAATAAATTGCAATGTTCCTTACTGTGAGACGCCTAAGACAGCGCTACAGGGAGACAGGATGGACAGCTGATTGTCCTCACAGCGACAGACCACGTGTAACAACACCTGCACAGGATTGGTACATCTGAACATCACACCTGCGGTACAGGTACAGGATGGCAACAACTGCCCGAGTAACACCAGGAACGAACAGTCCCTCCATCAGTGCTCAAACCGTCCGCAATAGGCTGAGAGAGGCTGGACTAAGGGCTTGTAGGCCTGTTGTAAGGCAGGTCCTCACCAGACATCACCGGCAACAACGTCGCCTATGGGCACAATCCCACCGTCGCTGGACCAGACAGGACTGGCAAAAAGTGCTCTTCACTGACGGTGTGCGGTTTTGTCTCACCAGGGGTGATGGTCGGATTGGCGTTTATCGTCGAAGGAATGCATGTTACACCCGAGGCCTGTACTCCGAAGCGGGATCGATTTGGAGGTGGAGGGTCCGTCATGGTCTGAGGCGGTGTGTCACAGCATCATCGGACTGAGCTTGTTGTCATTGCAGGCAATCTTAACGCTGTGCGTTACAGGGAAGACATCCTCCTCCCTCATGTGGTACCCTTGCTGCAGGCTCATCTTGACATGACATGACCCTCCAACATGACAATGCCAAATCAAATCAAATTTTATTTGTCACATACACATGGTTAGCAGATGTTAATGCGAGTGTAGTGAAATGCTTGTGCTTCTAGTTCCGACAATGCAGTAATAACCAATGAGTAATCTAGCTAACAATTCCAAAACTACTACCTTATACACACACAAGTGTAAAGGGATAAAGAATATGTGCATAAAGATATATGAATGAGTGATGGTACAGAGCGGCATAGGCAAGATGCAGTAGATGGTATCGAGTACAGTATATACATATGAGATGAGTATGTAAACAAAGTGGCATAGTTCAAAGTGGCTAGTGATACATGTATTACATAAAGATGCAGTAGATGATATAGAGTACAGTATATACGTATACATATGAGATAAATAATGTAGGGTATGTAAACATTATATTAAGTAGCATCGTTTAAAGTGGCTAGTGATATATTTTACATCAATTCCCATCAATTCCCATTATTAAAGTGGCTGGAGTTGAGTCAGTGTGTTGGCAGCAGCCACTCAATGTTAGTGGTGGCTGTTTAACAGTCTGATGGCCTTGAGATAGAAGCTGTTTTTCAGTCTCTCAGTCCCAGCTTTGATGCACCTGTACTGACCTCGCCTTCTGGATGATAGCGGGGTGAACAGGCAGTGGCTCGGTGGTTGTTGTCCTTGATGATCTTTATGGCCTTCCTGTGACATCGGGTGGTGTAGGTGTCCTGGAGGGCAGGTAGTTTGCCCCCGGTGATGCGTTGTGCAGACCTCACTACCCTCTGGAGAGCCTTACGGTTGTGGGCGGAGCAGTTGCCGTACCAGGCGGTGATACAGCCCGACAGGATGCTCTCGATTGTGCATCTGTAGAAGTTTGTGAGTGCTTTTGGTGACAAGCCAAATTTCTTCAGCCTCCTGAGGTTGAAGAGGCGCTGCTGCCCCTTCTTCACGATGCTGTCTGTGTGGGTGGACCAATTCAGTTTGTCTGTGATGTGTACGCCGAGGAACTTAAAACTTACTACCCTCTCCACTACTGTTCCATCGATGTGGATAGGGGGGTGTTCCCTCTGCTGTTTCCTGAAGTCCACAATCATCTCCTTAGTTTTGTTGACGTTGAGTGTGAGGTTATTTTCCTGACACCACACTCCGAGGGCCCTCACCTCCCTCACTTGATGACGAGTTTGGAGGGTACTATGGTGTTAAATGCCGAGCTGTAGTCGATGAACAGCATTCTCACATAGGTATTCCTCTTGTCCAGATGGGTTAGGGCAGTGTGCAGTGTGGTTGAGATTGCATCGTCTGTGGACCTATTCTGGCGGTAAGCAAATTGGAGTGGGTCTAGGGTGGAGGTGATATGGTGAGTGCTACGGGGTGGTAGTCGTTTAGCTCAGTTACCTTAGCTTTCTTGGGAACAGGAACAATGGTGGCCCTCTGTTCCTGTTCCCAAGAAAGCTAAGGTAACTGAGCTAAACGACTAAAGTGGTAGGCATGTTGTGTAAATCAAATTATACAAATCCCCCCAAATATATTTTAATTCCAGGTTAATTAAAAGGCAACAAAATAGGAAAAATGCCAAGTGGGGTGAATACTTTCACAAGGCTGTGAAGTTCAAATGTGTAGTGGTATACATTGGTATATAACTAAACAGAAGATCCTCAGGAGTGAACGAATCTTACCTTCATCCTCATGGACTTTCTAGAACCCTCTCTGAAGGCCTGTAAAGACAGACACTTGTTTACTCAACGTTTTGGCCACATTTCAGAGTCCACTTACAACTTTAAAACAAAGTTTCAGACAGTCTGTATTCAACGTTTAGACATTTCGGAGTTTAATCTAAAATAATGTACCAAAAATAACTATTTCTGCCACTAGAAAAAGACTGCAACTCCTCTCTTGGCCTCTAGAGGTCGAAAATAGGCATACTCAGCTGAGGTGTGCCAAGTAGTTATTTTCCTGATACGATTTTTACTCAGTTATCTTAAAAAAATTAATTAAAAAAACATCATTTTGACAACATCTGTTTTGGGCATATTAAAACACCGTTTTTTTCCAGTCACTAGTATCATCTGATCTGATCAAACTATCAATTACATATACGAGTACGATCAGATCAACCTTCTAAGCAAGTTAAACAGGAAACTTCGCGATCTTGGTCCTCTTACTAGCTGCGAGTTGTGCATTTGCACACTCAGACCCTTTTCAAACTTTGCTCGTGTGGCATTTTGTCAACACTTGCCGCTGCTACCACTACATTTGGCGCAAGTGGCAGCTGGCACCTTCCACTAGCACTACATTTAGCCCACGTGGCGGCTGACACCTTCCACTAGCACTACATTTAGCCCACGTGGCGGCTGACACCTTCCACTAGCACTACATTTAGCCCACGTGGCGGCTGACACCTTCCACTAGCACTACATTTAGCCCACGTGGCGGCTGACACCTTCCACTAGCACTACATTTAGCCCACGTGGCGGCTGACACCTTCCACTAGCACTACATTTAGCCCACGTGGCGGCTGACACCTTCCACTAGCACTACATTTAGCCCACGTGGCGGCTGACACCTTCCACTAGCACTACATTTAGCCCACGTGGCGGCTGACACCTTCCACTAGCACTACATTTAGCCCACGTGGCGGCTGACACCTTCCACTAGCACTACATTTAGCCCACGTGGCGGCTGACACCTTCCACTAGCACTACATTTAGCCCACGTGGCGGCTGACACCTTCCACTAGCACTACATTTAGCCCACGTGGCGGCTGACACCTTCCACTAGCACTACATTTAGCCCACGTGGCGGCTGACACCTTCCACTAGCACTACATTTAGCCCACGTGGCGGCTGACACCTTCCACTAGCACTACATTTAGCCCACGTGGCGGCTGACACCTTCCACTAGCACTACATTTAGCCCACGTGGCGGCTGACACCTTCCACTAGCACTACATTTAGCCCACGTGGCGGCTGACACCTTCCACTAGCACTACATTTAGCCCACGTGGCGGCTGACACCTTCCACTAGCACTACATTTAGCCCACGTGGCGGCTGACACCTTCCACTAGCACTACATTTAGCCCACGTGGCGGCTGACACCTTCCACTAGCACTACATTTAGCCCACGTGGCGGCTGACACCTTCCACTAGCACTACATTTAGCACGTCACTTTTGCCTGGCATGCCTCGCATTTAGCACACAGGTAGGACTCTTTGCGGTGTTAATTGGGCCCTCGCTTCCTTGTACCAACCTTGATTTTCTTGCCCTTGGGCACTCCGCGGGCCTTCTCCATGCTCTTCTTCCTCTTCTTGGACTTGTTCCGCTTGACGCGGTTGACAGTGAGCGTGATGCTGGTGGGCGTGTGCTGTGTGGCCGTGTAGGACACTGTGGCGGGCGACACCTCCTCGTCGCCGCTCTCCGTGGCACTGCTCTCGCCCACTAGAAACAAGAAGAGAGACTTGAGCATGCACAGGTACCTGGGCCCGTCAACAGTGAACACTTAGGTTTCTTGGACTAATATTAAGCCTAGTCCAGTACTAAAAAGCTACTTCAATAGAGATTCTCCTTTGATCTTCTTAGTCCAGGCCTATGCTCAATCTGTGTCCAGGAAAACTGGCCCATGGCGTTTACGTGAGGTTGAGACCAAGTGGCAAATTATAAGTACAGTTGAAGTTTACATACACCTTAGCGAAATACATTTAAACTCCATTTCACAATTCCTGACATTACATCCTGGTAAAAATTCCCTGTCTTAGGTCAGTTAGGATCACCAATTTATTTTAAGAATGTGAAATGTCAGAATAATAGTACAGAGAATGATTGATTTATTGCAACTTTTATTTCTTTCATCACATTCCCAGTGGGTCAGAAGTTTACATACACTCAAGTAGTATTTGGTAGCATTGCCTTTAAATTGTTTAAATTGGGTCAAACGTTTCAGGTAGCCTTCCACCAGCTTCCCACAATAAGTTGGGTGAGTTTTGGCCTATTCCTCCTGACAGAGCTGGTCTAACGGAGTCAGGTTTGTAGGCCTCCTTGCTCACACACGCTTTTTCAGTTCTGCCCACAAATGTTCTATAGGATTGAGGTCAGGGCTATGTGATGGCCACTCCAACACCTTGACTAATGTCTTGAGATGTTGCTTCAATATATCCACATAATTTCCCTGCCTCATGATGGCATCTATTTTGTGAAGTGCACCAGTCCCTCCTGCAGCAAAGCACCCCCACAACATGATGTTGACACCCCCGTGCTTCACGTTGGGATGATGTTCTTCGGTATGCAAGCCTCCCCCTTTTTCCTCCAAATATAACAATGGTCATTACGGCCAAACACGTTATATTTTCTTTCATCAGACCAAAAGACATTCCTCCAAAAAGTACGATCTTTGTCCTCATGTGCAGTTGCAAACCGTAGTCTGGCTTTTTTATGGCGGTTGTGGAGCAGTGGCTTCTTCCTTGATGAGCGGCCTTTCAGGTTATGTCGATAGAGGACTTGTTTTACTGTGGATATAGAAACTTTTGTTCCCGTTTCCTCCAGCATCTTCACGAGGTCCTTTGCTGCTGTTCTGGGATTGATTTGCACTTTTCACAACAAAGCACAATCATCTCTAGGAGACAGAACGCGTCTCCTTCTTGAGCGGTATGACGGCTGAGTGGTTTCATGGTGTTTATACTTGTTCATCTGTACAAACAATATTACGCGTGGTACCTTCAGGCGTTTGGAAATTGCTCCCACGGATGAACCAGACTTGTGGAGATCTACATTTTTGTTTCTGAGGTCTTGGCTGATTTCTTTTGATTTTCCCATGATGTCAAGCAAAGAGGCACTGAGTATGAAGGTAGGCCTTGAAATACATCCACAGGTACACCTCCAATTGACTCAAATTATGTTAATTAGCCTATCAGAAGCTTCTAAAGCCATTAAATCAGTTTCTGGAATTTTCCAAGCTGTTTAAAAGGGACAGTCAACTAACAGGCTGATTACACCACCCGCGTTGCGTGTGCGAGCGTTGTAAAAGAAGTATGTTATTCAATTATTGCACCCACACTGCTCGTGCGCGCCACTGCTCGTGCGAGCGTCTGCTTTAACAAGGGCTAAAATAGAAATCAGTTCTATTTCTGACACAGATCGCGCTGAAAGCCCTGCCTCTCCCATCTCCTCATTGGTTGATAGAAGCAGGTACCCACGTGCCATCTCCTCATTGGTTATACCCACGTGGTATAGACGAACGAAGTCAGTGGTGGTAATGCACCTAATTTATGAAAGTTGCCAATCGCAATATAAAGTCAAGAGAAGAAAAGGCCTGGAAGGAAGAGAGATGACTAGAAACGATTCGGTTGACCGTTTTATGTGTGGATTAATTGGTGGAGTAGAGGACCTTGTGCATTTCAGGTAAAATAACTTAATGTTTATATCCCAGGACAAATTAGCTAGCAACAGAAAGCTAGCTAAATAGGACAAATTGCCATAAATGTTTAATGCTTTTCGACCTGTCCCCAAATTAATATAATTTGTTCAGAGTTTGTTTTGATATTTTAACCTGCGTGTTGTGATCACGTTTGGTGTGGGGGGACAAAATAAATGTATGCACGATGGCGCATGCCAGTTTGGGTTCCGTATTAGCGTATGTAAACTTCTCATTCACTGGAATTGTGATACAGAGAATTATAAGTGAAATAATCTGTCTGTAAAAAATTACTTGTGTCATGTACAAAGTAGATGTCCTAACCGACTTGCCAAAATTATAGTTTGTGAACAAGAAATTTGTGGAGTGGTTGAAAAACAAGTTTTAATATGTAAACTTCCGACTTCAACTGTACGTACTGCCAAAGCATTAATGTTGTGGCTGTATGCGTGTTCCATACTTGGAAGACGGACATTAAGATGCATGTTATGCAGTCTGTGTCAAGTACCCTTCACAATACCTGATACATTTTCTGGTTTCCTGCGTTGGCCATACAGTCCTTTCCTTCTGTCCAGCCCCCTGAAATCACAAAACAATATTATAACCAGGAAATTGCAGATCTGCTATATCAATATATGACTTATACTATGTCTGTGTGTTCATGTAAGACAAATAGAAGAGGCGACGCACACAAATATAGCTAACGTATAAAATCATCCGGCACTTCTACACATCAACAGAGTGTATTCAGGAACATGTTATCTCACCTGCAGCTCTCGCACTTGATGAGGAAGCCATCCTGCGTCAGGCTGCAGTGGCACCAGCTGGCCACAGCCCCGTCTTCCTCCGACGAGCTTTCGCTGTCGGCAGAGTTCTCCTCCTGGCCGCCATTGGTGGCGTTGTCATGGTAGCGGGAGGCGGGGTTGAGCTCCATGCGGGGAATGATGGTTTGGGAGAGCGGGGAGGCGGGTGGGGTGGGGGGAGGGGGCGCGCCATAGTTGTGATCCTGACAACACACAACGGAAGACTGTTGCATCTTCAAACAACAGGTGTTCAGGCACAAAAAAAGGAGGAAGAGGAAACGGAAAATGGAAGACGAATGAAAATGAGGACAAACCAAATGGTACATGACAATACAACCTGTTAGCTGAAAACGCAAGGCGGCGCTGTGTGAACGTGTCAAGCAGCATTACAGAGTTCCAACATTGCGCTGACTTGAATTTGTTTGTTTTGTCTAGGATATGTGAGACTGCCGTGTAGTAAGGGATAATCCTTCTCCTCTGACCTAAGATTCCACATGCAGCCGTACTTGGCTTTACGTGCTCTCACACTGACTAATTCATTTAGTTTTCTGCAAAAAGTCATCTTCCAAAAAGGTACTTGACCGAAATATTGATAACTAAGTATATAACAAAGACTGGCTTATAATTAGAGTGAAGGTTGATATTTAAGTATAGAACAGGGACTATAATTAGAGTGAAGGTAGATATCTAAGTATAGAACAGAGACTATAATTAGAGTGAAGGTAGATATAAGTATAGAACAGAGACTAATAGTGATAGAGGAGGAGAGCCGTGTACTCACAGTATATGGCAGTCCTCGATACCCATGACTGTGTGCACTCCCACAGTTGTGGTTGGGGTAGTTTTTCTCGTTCACGGCAGGACTTGCTTCCACTGACTCAGGGCTGAGAGAGAGAGAGCGAGAGAGAGAGAGAGCGAGAGCAGGAGAAAGGTAGAAGTTAAAGATAGAAAGACAACCAGATAATGGGACAAGTTAGAAGAAACATTTTTATCTAGAAAGACTAAATGTTTAGTCTAACTATGGTGAAAGCCATTTCTTCAACCACTTATACAGCAGCTAAGCTTGTAAACAACCAGCAGGTGAAATCTCCCAGGCCTGTTCTGTACACTAGATGGCACCACAGCCCAAAACATCCCCCAAGAGCCAAGGAAAGCCTGGGAGAATGATGACCATTCAGGAAATGGAATGTCGGACGCCATGATTCCTGGCGTGTTATGCACCTCCCCCGTTGCCCTTTAGCAGAGGTCTCGGTGGGAGAGGAGAACAACCTTGTCTTTCACCTAACAACTACAGTCCTGGTGCACGAAGCGCTGCCGAATTATCATCTCAAATGTCATAACGCTCCATCTCAAACAAGAAAATATTACATCCCAGCAGGAGATTTGTTTTGTAAATGTCTTGTCTGCTTTCTGTTTATGATTGTTTCCATGTGAAGTGAAATCCCCCCCGAGTCAGGTTGGGGGGAGAAGGAGGAGAAGTCATGTATGGAGAGGGGGAAGGAGGCCTGATCCAGCTACATTCCATAGTCTCACCTACAGCAGTGCTGGGTTCAGGTCCATTTCATCTGTCTCACCTACAGCAGTGCTGGGTTCAGGTCCATTTCATCGGTCTCACCTACAGTGTAGCAGCAGTGCTGGGTTCAGGTCCGTTTCATCTGTCCCACCTACAGTGTAGCAACAGCGCTGGGTTCAGGTCCATTTCCCTGTGGTTTCTGGGGACATTTCTTTACAGTGTTCTGCAGAACGGTGGACTGTTGGGCTCCTATTTCAATACTTGTCTGATTTAGCCTTGGCATCATCACTATTCAGTTACAGTATGTGATGTATGTGGTGGTTGAGTGCATCAGTGCAAGGTTTTTCCACCTTGTTTATTTTTTACAATGCAAGAGAAAGGCTTTCACCATAGTTGACAAGTCTATTTCTAGAAGGTGAAGAAGGATGCGTGCATTCTCACCCCCACACCTCCTCGGTACTCACTCCCTCACCCCGCCCTCCACCCCTCCCTCGCGGTACTCACTCTGATCCAGCAGCCATATCTGAGTAGGACGTTTCTGGTGTGGTGACTCCCAGCGCGATTACTATGCTCATGACGTCCTGCACAGCGATGAGGAGGGGAACGAGGGGAGGGAGGAGGAGGGGGGGGGGGGGCGGGAGAGGGATCACGGGGTCCGAACTGCAGCGACAGACCACTCTAGGGGTGGGGTGCCGCAAAGCCGCAGCCGACGGCTCACGGACATGGGGAGACCTGAGAGAAAGAGGGAGGTAAATAGTGAGACAATTACCTACACACAGGCATAGGGTTGGCACAATTACCTACACACAGACATAGGGTTGGCACAATTACCTACACACAGACATAGGGTTGGCACAATTACCTACACACAGACATAGGGTTGGCACAATTACCTACACACAGACATAGGGTTGGCACAATTACCTACACACAGACATAGGGTTGGCACTATTACCTACACACAGACATAGGGTTGGCACTATTACCTACACACAGACATAGGGTTGGCACTATTACCTACACACAGACATAGGGTTGGCACTATTACCTACACACAGACATAGGGTTGGCACTATTACCTACACACAGACATAGGGTTGGCACTATTACCTACACACAGACATAGGGTTGGCACTATTACCTACACACAGACATAGGGTTGGCACTATTACCTACACACAGACACAGGGTTGGCACAATTATCTACACACAGACATAGGGTTGGCACAATTACCGTATAACAGACAGTTATGGATAAAGGCCGTCATGAATATAAACTAAACGTAAACATTAAAGAATATATATGTTTTATTCTAATAAATGTGTGGAGTGAACAGGTGACTGAAGATGGGACGCCCAGCATTTATAGGCATTTGTGCAGTTGAGTCTGTTTCTGCTCTAACATGGACTAGACTCTCCAACTTAACGAAACCGTTGCTCCTTGCTGAAACAAGCGAGGTGTTTAAGCAAACAAGTTTTCAGTTGTCGAGGCTGGGTTTTAGGCTGGGTTTCTGTACAGCACTTTGAGATATCAGCTGATGTACGAAGGGCTATATAAATAAATGAGATTTGATTTCGAGGCAACGCCCCCCTCCCTGCAGCAGCAGCACATGCAGTCAGGAGCCGAGTAGAGTGTCTTTTAGTCCAAAATTCCATGACCGTCACAGCCCTAAAATACAGACACCAAAAACACAGACACCAGACCCACACACAAAAGTAACAAGTGAACAGTCAGCAAACACAGTTCTGAGGGAGTTTGGTAAAGCCCCAGCAGGATCCAGGCAAAACCTCCATGGTCAAAACACCATTATAGATACAAGCTGGCAATAAAGCTGCGTACCCCGCTGATGACACACCACTGGACCATTTGGATTCTCAATGAACTATCGTGAGTCATCCCAACTCAGAGGTCATACTAAATCCTTGTGAGTCCTCGACAAAACAAGCCTAAAAAGGACTACAGAGGTAGAAGCAGCATTACTCTGCCTCAACTAAACAAAGAACCCTCTCAACAAAAACAACGCTGGCAAACTGCTGGTCATGTTCTGTAAGTGTGTGTGAACAATGAACATGACTTTCAGGACCATGAGTTGGCACTTATAGGCCTTCATCTTAGGCAAGTTGGATAAGAATAGTAACAGCAATGACACGGTCAAAACTAACATCTGATACTTCAACAGCTTCATAACAAAAGAGTGTTCAAAACTCAAATTAGATGAGGAACCAGTGTTCATTACAAGAAGCTCTCTTTGGCATGTGTTCCCGTACACACTCGCATGCAGCACAGGCACAATCACACACACGGGAAATGTCAAAGAGCCACCTATAATACTTCACATAGAACAAACAGTATGCTGAGTCATGCAGGCTGCTCCACCTAGATTGGCTTTGTTACAACAGCAATGACTGCCAGGAGTGGAGTCGGTCTGCATGGCACACTATTCCCTATATAGTGCACTACTGTTGACCAGGGCTCGATGGGTTACTGACCGTAAGCTGTGGATAAGAGGGTTTGCTAAATGACCAACATGTCAAAGTGACGCCCAGGCCAGTGGTGCTATATATCCCGTGGTGCTATATATCCCGTGGTGCTATATATCCCGTGGTGCTATATATATATATAGTGGTGCTATATATATATAGTGGTGCTATATATCCCGTGGTGCTATATATCCCGTGGTGCTATATATATATAGTGGTGCTATATATCCCGTGGTGCTATATATCCCGTGGTGCTATATATCCCGTGGTGCTATATATATATATAGTGGTGCTATATATATATATAGTGGTGCTATATATCCCGTGGTGCTATATATATATAGTGGTGCTATATATCCCGTGGTGCTATATATCCCGTGGTGCTATATATATATAGTGGTGCTATATATCCCGTGGTGCTTTATATCCCGTGGTGCTATATATATATAGTGGTGCTATATATCCCGTGGTGCTATATATCCCGTGGTGCTATATTTCTAGTGGTGCTACATATCCCGTGGGGCTATATATCCCGTGGGGCTATATATATATAGTGGTGCTACATATCCCGTGGTGCTACATATCCCGTGGTGCTACATATCCCGTGGTGCTACATATCCCGTGGTGCTACATATCCCGTGGTGCTATATATAGTGGTGCTATATATCCCGTGGTGCTATATATCCCTATATATCCCGTGGTGCTACATATCCTGTGGTGCTATATTTCTAGTGGTGCTACATATCCCGTGGTGCTATATATCCCTATATATCCCGTGGTGCTATATATCCAGTGATGCTATATATCCAGTGGTACTATATATCCTGTGGTACTATATATCCAGTGTGGAGAAAAACAACAGACAGATCCCCCAATCACCACCTCCACCACCCCTACAGTGGGAGCTCTAACTGGGCCTCTCGCCTCCTCACCGCGTGCAGTACCAAGGAGAACCAGCGGGGGCAGTGTTTGCCCAGACACATCACAAGGGTGAGTCATCCAGCCGGCTGTCATATGATCCATACACCACGACAACAACTCTTGAACACTGAGCAACACTCCTCTGACTCTCTCGCGGCTCTGTCTCATCCGCCCAGCCACCTCGCAGGCAGGCAGCAGACTGAGGCTGCAGAAAGAAGAACCAGCCCTGGGAGCGTGTGAACCCAGCAGCAGGGAGCGGGAGAGGATCTGGCATAGAGCAAGGTCATCTTAAAATCACTGACTCTCACAGTCATGAAATTACGTGAACGTACTAAAATGTACACGAGGGCGCGCGCAGGTACATACACTGTCGCACACACGAGGAAGTGGTTTTAACACGTAACACTGGCGATAATGCAGCTAATATTGGTTTGCACAATGAAGACGACACTACACGCAGACTTTATGACCCATCCTTGTATAAAGCGCATTGTTCTACTGGGGTGAGTCCAGTAATTGGTAGCCTGGTCAAAGTACTGAGATGCATGGCATTTCTGAACTGGTCCCTTAGCTACGCTAACGCTAGCTTGCATGCATTCCCAGTGGCTAGTTACCAGCATCTAGGCAACAACAATGGATTACCTAATAGCCTAGCTCCCTCCACTAACGTCAAGGTCAGTTAACTCTGGGTAGTTTCTAGCCGAACAGTGACGACTGCGGAAAAATATGCACTCTTTCTCAAAGTGGTTGTTGCCCAGAAAACATTAATCCAAATACAATAGTGGAAAGGTGTGGCCCTAGATGTGTGCGTTGCTCTGCTACAAACAGATTCAAACCTTGTGTTTGGTTTGATAAGAACAATATACAAAGTGTTTACGGTACAGAACATTCCAATTTTACACTTCTGAGTTGAAATCCCCTTTAAATCTGAGGGACTTTTACTTTTCTTTTCAATAAAAGGCTTTATCTTGTGCAAATACAGTAGGCTGCAGTAAGAAACACCGACCCGTGTTTTGCTTGGATGGGGATTGTCTATCTAGCATGTACAATCGTACAATTGTACTTTAGGGAAAAGTTATGTAATGTCATACAAAGTGTTAAGAGTAACTGACTTTAAGAAGAAAAAGGAAATCCCATAGCATATGGCCAGAGTGCCATAGAGAAAATAAGAGCTTATTTGAAACAACTTGACTGTTAGTAGTGAGAAAGATGTACAAGAGATACATTTTTGGGACAGAAATAGCTGGTTCCCTGCGAGGCCTCAAAGGGAGTTCACCTTTGGGCCTCGTTCCAAAACAACAATGAACCGAGAGGTATATTCCAGAAGGGCCTCTCTTACCTCTCCCCCTTCCTCCCTCCCTTGTTTGCTCCCCCCAGCCTTGAATAGCAGGCTCAAATTACCAGCGGGCTCAAATTCTTTTCACTTCACTAGAACAGAGGCCATTTTGAAGAAGTCCGTGAGGGTGATAAAATGAACAGCACAGAGGAATCCTTTACCTCCCTCCATCCCACTTCCTCCTGTTTCTCTCTTCCCGGCCTGTCCTTCACTCCCCTCCCTCTTTCACTCTCCAGACACAGTTGAGCTCTGCTAGAAGTGCTTGTACCATCTGGTAATAAATCATTTTGATTCCTTTTAATATTTAAATGATTTAGGTGCTCACGTGTCCCTGGTGGGATATAGTGTACGTAAGCAGTCACAAGAAGGTAGAGGAAACAGGATGTTTACAGACAAACACACACACAAACAGCTGAACACCTAGAAACAGCCTAGCAGGCAGAGTAAGCCATGCACCGCTTGACCAAAACATAGACACCCCCGCCGCCGCCATAACAAACCGAAGTGATGCAGCCGTGCCGCTCACCCTGCACACAGCCACCCATATTTCAGGAAATAGGCTGAGGGGTCAGTGTGTGCTCTCATTCAATAGGCCCTAGACATAATGAACACCTTTTTTTACCATTGGAAATCCCCTCAGCACTGTTTTAGGAGTCTAGGTTGAGGAGAAGAGGAATTGACAGAGTGAAAACTCCTTGGGCAATGTGTTCTTCGATTTGTAAATAGTGCCACTCCCTGCCCTTGCGCTGTTGCCATTGAGGAGCATTGGTGCTGGGTTTCGGGTTCTTGCCCAATTTGACAGTCTACTTGAACGTCATTATCTGCACATATCACTCCAGTGTAAATTGCTCAATTGTAATTACTTCGCCACTATTGGCCTATTTATTGCCTTACCTCCTTACTTCATTTGCACACACTGTATGCAGATTTTTCTATTGTGTTATTGACTGTACCTGTTTATTCTATGTGTAACTCTATTGTTTTTGTCGCACTGCTTTGCTTTATCTTGGCCAGGTCGCAGTTGTAAATGAGAACTTGTTCTCAACTGGTCTACCTGGTTAAATAAAGGTGAGATAAAAAATAAATCTCCGTCACCCAAAAACCACACCAGAACGGCTGTGTGTATTCTTCAATGTCGCATTCATATTACTGATAAAAAATAAATTTAAAAAGTACAAAACTTTCAACCTTGGTGATGTGGCTGAGGCATTAGCATTTAGTTAGCAAATGTATTTTTACACCAGAACATTTTAATAGAAGCAGAAGACAATAGCCTGGCACAACGCAAGCCACTTCACGCACAGAACGTTTGAGAAAGACTTGAAATGACAAGGTGGATCATCTGGCGTTTCAATGCTTCAAAACTTCAGTGCTTCAATACTGGGCATAGCCTAGCAATGCATGTTTTACTGGGGAGGGGTCTTTTTAACTGCAGCTACTTGACATTGGAAAATCTGATTCTTGCAGTCATTGTTTTAGCACTATCCACAGCAAGGTACAATACGGCGAACTTAGCAAAATGAGGATTTTGTGGCAAATGCATGGGGCATCTTCATGCACCTCTGCTATTGACTAGAATTGAAATTGACCTCAACCCTGGAGCTTACATTTTGATGCACATGGTACTGGCTGAGTTGCATTGAAAGAACATCTGCGGTGGGTGATGTGACGTTTAAAAAAATACATCACTAACAGAACATTGATCAAAAGAGGAATAGCTAGATTCTGGGAAACTAGTAGGAAATGAAGGCCTGAATAAGAAATATTTTTCTGTTTTTAGAAAAATAGAAAATAAAAGAGAGTAAGGTTCTTGAAGCAGGTAGGTAGTAAAGCTCCTCTCTGGAATCCCACACGATATTTGGCAGAAGTCGCTAGTCATTTATGCAACCCTTCCACATGAAAATAATGGGGGAAAGAGAAAGTGAGAGAGATAGAAAGTGCCAGAAGGAGAAAGTGAGAGAGAAAGTACAGTATGCATGATAACAGCTCCTCCATCTCTCTCATCCTCTTTGAATATCACAACGGTCTGCTATATGCACAACCCAATTGTTCCCCACAGCGACAGTCTCCTGGTCTCACAACACAATTACAAAGCAGAAAAACATTTCTGCATCAAATAGGACCCCACCCAGCCTCCTGCTAAAAGCAACCCCCTGAAAGAAAACATGGGATACGGAGATGAGGTTTCATGTTAATAATCCAACGAACTGAGTCCCAACACTCATTCTTTTTTGATATCGTGATATAGGCTCTCTGTTGAGACAGCGCCTCAGTCAAATGGCTAAACCGCGATTTCAACTCCAATTTTGGTCAGCCATTGTGTCATCAGATCAGAACACCGATATCATGATCTGACGGTTCTCATGCCATGCGGTCAAGCAGAGAGAAGCTCATTGCAGCCTGCCATTAACACAACAATGTCCAGCTGTCTGAATGGACCGGGACCAGAGTGGGGCTGAGGGGGACACAATGGAAAAATAAAAGGGAGCAGGCCGACAGAAGGGCCAATGTGTCACAAAATCAATCATCTGTTTTGGAAGCAAACAAACCAAGCCACTGTCCACTGGGGCAGAAGAGGAGAGCGAAAGAGAGCTTGAGGGAAAGGGAAGAGATGCTGGTTTGGGTTCACAATAGAACTGGGACGATAAACAGAAGATTATCGACACCGACCATAACGATCACATATCGCAGGCATTTTGCTGATGTCGTTCATTATGGGTGATTGTTAAATGGGACAATTGATGGTTAATAGTTTAAAGGGTAATTCGAATAAAAACTGTGGAGCACATTGTTAAAACTAACATTCATGCATCAATTCAGGCAATTTAATCGTCATATGGATTTTTGTGTACACAACATCTCAGTCTGACCTATCACTTTCTATTAGTCAGACTGACACAAGAGCTGCTCATTGAGTCTGCTTTTCGACGCTGAGGTAGCAAACCATCTGTTTAGAGTAATGTTAATAGGGCCATACAAAGCAACAGTTCACATTCATCATGGGATGGCTACTTTCTTACATTTGTTGGAACTTGTTGGCTGGGCACAGTGCTTGACTTGTGGTCACTTCACTAATGTCTGCCTTCTATTTTTGCATCAGCCTGCTTCATGGGTGTCGGGGGTGGAATTTTCACATAAAAAAAAGGGAGAAATTAAAATAAATGAAAAGGCAGTGAGTCTGAGTAACAGTCTCTTTAGTTAATACACTCCCTGTACTTCATGAAATAGTCCGCAGAAGCCTGAGCAAAAGAACGAAACAAGGGCCTGACCACTCATTGTCAGATAAGCCCGTGTTCTAGCATAACATCAAGCAGTCTCTCTCTCTCTCTCTCTCTCTCTCTCTCCTCTCTCTCATGACGAACACATTTACATGACATTTCCATTTCCTCCTTTAGCTGACGCGCTTATGCAGCGAGACAGACGGTCAGCCTTCACTCCACCTCGCGCTGATGTTCATCAGAAAACGCATACGTATGGTAACGATAGACCAGGCGCAGCGTCACACAGAAAACAGAGCGGCCATTTTGACATGCCTTCAGGTTCCTGGGTTTAGCCTATCAAATGCGCCGAATACAACAGGTGTAGACCTTGCAGTGAAATTATTACTTACAAGCCCTTAACCAACAATGCAGTTAAGAAAAATGAGTGTTAAGTAAAAAAATAGATAAGTAAAAAATAAAAAAGCACAAATAATTAAAGAGCAGCAGTAAAATAACAGTAGTGAGGCTATACACAGGGGCTACCAATACAGAGTCGTTTGCCCACCAATTCTACTCTGTTTGGGCTCAGGAAATACAACGATACAAATGATTTAAAACAGGCACAAAAATTACAATATACACTATTCAATAAAGCAAGCATGGATGAGTGAAAACATTTAGACCATTGCTTGGTGTTGGTGAAGAGGAAGTAAATGGAACAGCTAGTGCTGCCTAACCTCCAACTCAGCCATAACCAGTTTTGGGAAGGGAAGGAGACAAATCTGAAGCAAGGCAATAAAAAGGCACCCCTCCCCCCAACAGGAACCTCAGTTCCAGGTCACAGGAGGCGGCAGCTAGAGCAGGAACAACTTGGCAGCAGTGAGCCATTTCCCCATTTGTTTTCAGCTGCGTATTACAAAAGTGGGCAGCTGCAGTGGGTAGGTAGGTGTTGAAGGGTCTGACTCCTATTTAGTTTATTCATCTTCCTTATTTGCTCTCGGCGGTGCAACAACACCCTTTGTGTAAACACGTGTCAGAAATATGCACAAGGTTTTGCAATGTTTCAGCTGGCCAAGGCAAATCCGTCAGTACTCTGACCTTGAGCTTGTTTTATTGTCCCCGACACACATTTGAGGGGAAAACACTGCATATACAAAAGTATGTGGACACCCCTTTAAATTTGTGGATTCGGCTATTTCAGCCACAACCGTTGCTGACAGGTGTATAAAATGTATCACACATCCATGCAATCTTCATAGCAAAACATTGGCTGTAGAATGGCCTTACTGAACAGCTCCATGACTTTCAATGTGGCACCGTCGTAGGATACCATCTGTCCAACAAGTCAGTTCGTCAAATTTCTGCCCTACTAGAGCTGCACTGGTCATCTGTAAGTGCTGTTATTGTGAAGTGAAAACGTCTAGCAACAACGGCTCAGCCAGGAAGTTGGAGGCCACACAAGCTCACAGAAGGGGACAGACAGGAGATGAAGTGCGTTGCGCGTAAAAATGGCCTGCCCTTGGTTGCAACCCTCAATACAGAGTTCCAAACTGCCGCTGGAAGCAATGTCAGAACAATAACTGTTTGTCAGGAGCTTCATGAAATGGGTTTCCATGGCCGAGCTGCCGCACACGAGCCTAAGATCACCATACACAATACCAAGCATTGGCTGGAGTGGTTCAAAGCTCACCGCCATTGGACTCTGTAGCAGTGGAAACGCGTTCTCTGAATCACGCTTCACCACCTGGCAATCGGACGAATCTGGGTTTGGCGAAAGCCAGGAGAACGCTACCTGCCCAAATGCACAGTGCCAACTGTAAAAGTTTGGTAGAGAAGGAATAACGGTCTGGGGCTGTTTTTTATGGTTCGGGCTAGGCCCCTAAGTTCCACGGACGGGAAATCTAAACGCTACAGCATACAATGACATTCTAGACGATTCTGTGCTTCCAACTTGTGGCAAAAGTTTGGGAAAGGCCCTTTCCTGTTTCAGCATGACAATGCCCCCGTGCACAAAGGGAGGTCCATACAGAAATGTTTTGTCGGGATCGATGTGGAAGAACTTCACTGGCCTGTACAGAGCCCTGACCTCGACCAAGAGAGACAGAACAAAAGAGAACAGAGTGCGAAGGACGGAGCATGAGAGCACAAAAGCAAAGAAAAGAGAACATTAAGTGAGGAAACAGCCAGAAAGAACGAGAGAAAGGAGGAGAATGAAGAGTTTGAGTGCAAGATGATTACGTAGCTCGCTCCCCCGCCTTGTTTTCCCCCACCAGCCACCTCCTCCCCCTCCAACACAGCTCCCCCAGTGCAGTGGTCGGGGCTGAGGAATCGGCGGGCGCCATTGGAGCAGCTTCAGAGCCCCTGGGCCAATCAGAGAGCCAGGCATCCCAGCGACTTGTTTTTAACCCCATTGTGCAAGATGAGCCAGCAACACAACACAGAGCAGCTGCCAGAGAGCAGTGGAGAGGGGGAGGAGAGAGAGCAGGGAGGAGTAAGCGAGAAAGAGTCACATATGCAGGCCGTTCCCCACACACACACACCCTTGCGCAAATACATATTAAAATTCAGGCAACCTTCACTGGCATGGACATGAGCAAAACAACCAACGTGCCAAAGGCAATCAATATCCAACTGGTACAGTACAACACACATCCGGTCAGTAAAAAAGGTACAGAGACAGGAAAGGCAACTGTAGTTGAGACCCATTTACTATTAGGCGAGGAAGAGGTAATGGCTTCACTAAAAGCCATTGCAAATCACTAACAAACAAGGAAGTAGGCTAAGTACAAACCACAGAGGTCTCTCTCAACCAAGCTTCTGTCTTTCAATTCTCTGAGCGGTGAATTCGATCTGTCTATATAACAACACTTTTAAAACAGGGACTGCAGAAATACACCACATTACCATGTCAAGGGGCACACTTGTCCTTCATGTAATGACACAGTGTGCCATCAACATGTATATGGTCAGCAGAGGTCTTCATTTCCCTGGCCTAAAGCAGTCTGCACGACGAAGCTGGAATCCTGTCTTCCTCTGTTGGAAACAGGCCAGTATTCTGTCTCTTTCTTACATACACAGGCTGGAAAACCTAGCTAATCTACTCGCATGGTAAGGTGTTCAACATTCCAGAAACATCAGTAACTCAGCAACTTCACCTTCCATTGATTGGTTTTATATTTACATTTACATTTAAGTCATTTAGCAGACGCTCTTATCCATAGACAGATTTGTTGTTTAGCGACAAAATCGAGGGGTTTGGATTAGATTGTTGAACATATAAACTATATTTGGTCTCCAACGTTTATTGGAAATGGTAAAAACATTTGCACAATGAACACTTGTCTGTCAAATACATGGTTACAGTTGTTGGTTAGCTAGCTAGCGAATTTCTGCCATATTAGCATTGACATGAAATCAATCAAAACACCTCAAAACAAGACATGGTATCAAGAACAAGATTAAAGTAGCTGAAATTAATCACAATTCCCCACATGGCAGTTTATTGTCATTGTTGGTTATCTGACCATCCAGAATTACAACAACTCCAATTTCTGCCCCATTGAAGCGTGCACATCGTTTTCATGATGTTGTCAGCTAACCCATCTATTAGTTACAACAACACATTGTTGCCCAACAGTTACTGATCACTTGCAGTGCTTTTAGGGCTGTGTGTATAGCTAGCTATGCACTTCAATAGGAACACAGAATCAGGCCAGACTAACCTTGCCTGGCTTGCCAGACTCCTTGTGGCTGTCAAATGCTACACCACGCCCACAGATATTAGTTTCTTCTCCACAATGGGTCTGGATCTGAGTATCTCCCCAACCCTTGTCCAAATGTGAACACATTCGGGGCCATCTGATTGGTCCAAAAACCGATGAAAGAACACACTTGGGTAAAGTGGCAGTTTGAAAATTCGTCATTGGCTTTGATACTCTGATTGGTTAGAAACAATCCAATGGCTGATGACTTTGTTTTGTACTGCGCCCCTCATCACCACAAGCAACGTCAATGATGGCAGTCTCAGACTGAAGTATGTAGTGATCAACGGAAGGATTTAGTGTGAGTCATCAGGCTAAGACTAACCTTGCCCTTCTGCACATTCCTTTAGATCTCCAACTGTTGGAGAGGCCCACTTTTGGGGGGAATTCCACAGCCTCCAGACACACACAAAGGGAAATCCAAGCAGGTTATTCAACAGTACTGTCGAAGACAAACTTGCCAAGGCTAAACACATTAACAGTATAGGCTACTGTGTATAGCTGAAGCCATTTTCTCTTCCTGAATCACTCATTCAACCCTTTTACGTTAACTTGTGTATGTTGATTGTGTTATGTTTTTACATTTATGTTGGCTAACTTTATGTAATGCGGAAAATGTGAGCCTAGAGGTCGACAAATAGAAAATGGGAGGCTATATGAGGCGGGTCAATGAAAGGGCCAGGTACACATTTCACAGTATTTGCAGATTGGGTTAACAAAGCGAGCCATTGTGTGTCCGTGTCCCAATTCTCCATGAGTTTCTTAGGAACTGGTGTGTTTGTCTCGGTGAGCACACCGTTTGTTTTAGATAAAAAAGAAGGGTCCGGCGAGGGAGAGTGTGGGGCTCATGTTTTCAATGGTTATGAGGCCAGAACCGCAGCGGCAAGGTTATTCAGAGAATGCAATCCGGGACCAATCAAAACGAGTCCAGGCTGTGCCAACCCGCAGGCAGTCTTCCAGACCAACAAAAACATTCAAATCCAGCCTATTCTGTTTGAAATAGGATAGGACGTGGTAGCCGAACGGTTTTATCATTCCATTTTATTTCTGGAAATATGCAAGAATGGACTAACAGTATTTTGCTGTTATATGGAACAGGAACACTTTATGTGTAGTTAGGCCTATCATGCTGTGTTGTAACAATGGGGAGGTTTCTAAGCAGAGGTAGCTCGTCAACAGCAGAATATATTACCTTGCATTTACCCACACAACTACCCAATCACCTTTTACCCACACTGCTCTCGGTCTGGGAGCTCAACACGAATACGATTAAGCGGCTACCCCACAAGCAGTGGCCCTTTCATATTATAACAACGCATTAGTGAAACATTCCAACAGATGCCAGCCAATACACAAAATGACATAAGATCAGTCAGCATACTATGCAGAACTACGTCAAGATAGCTTCATCCGGTTAGATCTAAAAATAAACTGGGCGGGCTTGTCCAAATCAAGTCTCTTGAAAGATTGTAAAGACTAATTAGTCTACATTGGTGGCAACTAAGTGAAGCAATTGTCCCTCGAATTCCTCATATCGGTCATTACCAGTGTATTCATTGTCCAACATAGACGGACGGTTAAACAGGCCAAAACAACAGTGTAAAATCAAATTTAGCAAAGCTGAAAGCTCGATATCCGAGTCTACAGCCATTCCATATTCTCGCTACAATTTTCGGTCCAAAGGAAACGCGAGCTCCACTCAAAACTACCACCCATTTCTCTTATCCGCCACAGACGTCGGTGGTTGGTAAATTAGAAAAATAAGTCACTACTCTGGATATGGCTTTCTATTAGCTTTAATCCATAAAGTAACAATGTTAAGTGGCCCAATCTTATGTAGCGCGCATATATATATATTTTAACACAAAACAAATAAACACTTCACACGCTATGAACTCAAACGCATCTAGTGTTAGACTAACAATAGTACAGTTACAGTATTGGCTAACTGAATACATAACACGAAAGGGGGATAGCCTAAATCAATGAATGCAAAGCTGTAAAAATATGCACCATGTCATAACTCGGACAGGACGAAATACTGTGAATCAAGTGTGGACACAATCAACTGGAAAATGTCCCACAAGCCTTACTAGTCTGGTCAACTAGGTAGTTATCTACCTTAGGGACATTTACCTCTTTTTTTCTCCAAAGCTACTAATAAATATATAGACAGCTGCCAAGAAAAGCAACGTATCAAGCGGATGATCCCAAGCCACACGCAGCCATCTACGCTATCAGTTAGTCAAGCAGCTTGTAAGCAACCTATTTTGCCAATCTTAGTTGGCTAACTAATAAGCACCAGACCACGGTCAATAAGAATAATGTCCTCTTGAAGTGTGGTTTATTCTAATGTAGTATAAAACCAATCACTACGTGGCCAGTCACTTCAAGAGAAAATGTAATATAACTAATAATAATACTTAAGTTAGTTAAAATAACTAGATATAATAGTAAAGCTAAAACAAGGCAATAATCAATTTAGTGAGAACAAGAAAGGTGATGTTCTTCAGCTGTTCAGCCATCGTGGGAACCAACTAACGTTATTATTAAGTTGAAACCGTAGGTACACTGGAAATGGTGTTAATGAATACAATGCGTTCATTGCTGAGTTAGTAAAGTCAAACTCACGAAAAATCATAAATGTATAACTAAGAATACAATGTTTCAAGTGATCATAACAGGAATGAACAGTTTATAATCAGGTAAACGTTGGCTAGCCTAGTTAGCTAACGATCAAATAATTGCAATGGATGTGGCTAGCTAAGTTACATGGCCAAAACCAAGGACAACCATTGCATACATCAACTGCTTTGCGACATGAGACAACAGGAATATTAGCAAAAGAAGGATTAACAACGTGAACAGTTGCATTTGATAAGTTAACAGGTTTAGTTAGCACAGAATTTGTGATGACGTTATGATAGTGAAAGATAGCAAGCAATCCAATGTGTTTCAACTAAAACGTTGAAAATACACAAGTAAATCAACCTATAATACACATTTAACATGACTAAACCACTCACCTAGTGAGACATTCCAACCCAGTACGAACTAAGTATCCTCCTGTGTTGTCTGCAGATCTTCGAGTATTCCAACATCAAATCGAACCAGGCCTCCAACTCGGCCTCGGAGTCTCCTGTTATCCTTTGCCCCCCTTGGTAGCTCCCTCTTCTGGTGTAGGAAACAAACTTCTAAATCTCCCCCACGTAAAGGTTGAACGTTTAATTCCCTGTCCTGCTTGGGCACCGTATTTCCATCGAGTGTATATGTTGAATCCAGGGTGGTTTAATCCATTTATTATGGTGCTGTATATTATTTACAATCGATATTTATAAAGGGGTATATGCAGCTCTATGTGGTAGTAGTACAGGGCTATGATTCTGTCTCGGGTCCTAACATTCGCAGTGGCGCCCATCCCCCTCTTCGCCGGCATAGATCGCGGGTCCCAGCGAAACTGTTTGACACACAACGGTGTCACGGGGTTTCACGGGCAATGATGCAGGGGCTCATTACTAGGGCGGGTTTTGCACTGATGTCCTTACCTCCAATATATTATTGGTCAATGAAGTGCCTGTCAAAGGACAGCATCGCTGTACGAGCAAGCCATTGGTCAAATAGGGCGCCGAATTTAGCTGTTGTCTATGCCAAGAGGGCGTGACTTTTTTCTAGGAAGGGTTGCTGAAGCGCATTCGGATTTCGCCATGTGTAGTTGTGGCACACGGGAGTGATCGCAAGTGTCGGTAGAATGGATTGATTCGGGAGAATTTTATACAAAAAGCGGACCCGTGTCTACAATATGGGGGAAATGCTCAAGTAATTAAATGAAAAGGCCGAGGATTTATTTCATTATTTTATAGAGGGATTATATTGCTTGAATGTTTTTATGTATGTATTTTCAACGCAAAGGGGAAAGCCTTCGTTACATACCGAAACAGAGTAGCCAACCTTTAGCTACACGGGGTCTCTAGTGCCCCATACCAGGGAATACGACAGAGGTCAGCCCCACCTAAAGTGTCATGAATGGAATATGAGGTGTCGTTCTTGTAGGATCTGGCAAGGGATTGGACAGGGAAATTGACCAGGGTTGTTCGTATTACCCCTGGTCCCTCATACTGCGCAGCCCGAATTCAAAACTGCACTCTTGAGCGGGGATAGCCAAGGACACACTTGACGAAAATTCCATCTATTCCAATGGCTCGTCATTATCAATAAGGGAATTTTGGCGAGAATAATAGGCTTTTCATGTATGTGATCAGATCGTATTTTATTATTATCAACCAACATTCGATAGCGGTTTCAGAATTAATATACTTTTCTTTCGATTATAGAGATTTTAGGCTACATTTTGCTGTTCGCGTTTGACCTTGTTTACGAGTATATGCAAAGCATTGATGAAAATTCCGCTTCCATTATCCTTCATCGGTTAAATAAATAACTGCGTTTTGAGGATGAATGAATAGAATTAAGATTGCATGCGATTGGCTTCTTTATTTCTTATCGTGGACCTGAGAGAAGCATTTGGAATAGAAAAAGTCAAATGCTAACGTTATGTTGCAATGGTCTAAAATGCGGAGACGACTGCAAGATGTTCATGTTTCTAAAATGTCTACCTTCATTTTACTCCGAAATTCTACTCTATCCAATGCAGTTTGACAGTAGGTAACAAACGTAACCACAAGCACACAAATTACATTTTAGTGAATATAACTGATCCATTTGACATACGTAGTATATTTCTGCGCGATGAAAATTAAGATTGAACTGAATAAATCAACGATTCATTCGGTTTTGTCTACATAGATCTGTGAGTTCCCAGCTCTTTTATAGTGGCCTCTTCTGGAATACTGCTCAATCGCATGGAACGTTCCTACATACATTAATTTGAAAATCTATATTTAAATTTTAGAAGGGCCTTTATTCATCGTTCAGGCTTAATTGAGGGAATGAAAGACCATCCCTACATTCTTGACGTACTTTTCACAGGCTGTATTTATGTATTTGGGTTCCCCTGCTCTGCTGATATCGATCATGATACCTTATGTCGGAAACTCCCGAAATGTCCGATTTGCTGAAGAGTCGGATCCAGAGTTTCCACTTGTGATGTACCGGAATAAATCAATTGGAAGCTCAACGTAAATATTTTACATTAATTTTAAAATGGAGGGCTCGAGTTTCCGACAAGACAGGAACGCGGCATTACTTGTCAAGGGTAGCTCGTTTGCTACTAGGGAAAATGCACATGAATGCCCTTGTAATTACAACTAGGAAACTCGGATATAATCTCATGGACAACGATCTTTCCCACATGCTGGCCGCGATTTCGGAATTGTGTTCGCTCGGAACACGTGAACGATCCAAGACATTCCTCCGATCAATCCGACATGTGAACGCGGCAGCCATTAGAGAGATGCTGTAGCGCACGTCAACCTTTACAAGTGTATTTCTATAGTCTGAAAAAGCTATTCAGAATAATTAGACAACTAATAAAATAATTTCACTCTAGTTTCCACGTTATTTCCACCCTCTAAACCGATAGGTTGAATGCTAAAGAATGTTATTGGGAAGTTGGATTCCTGTACAGAGAAGAACCATTGCTTCGTGGGGAGAGTTCAGAGCTGAAATGTGGCAGGGAAGATCTTGCAACATCAGTAGTTTTAATCATATTAATAAACAAATCATTGCGGTTGGGGTAGAAATGTCATTTACAAAAAAATGAAAGTATAATAGATTCAAATAAAAAAATTACTTCACTTGGTCAGAAGTAATTTAATGGGCTCCTTGGTTTTAAAACAGGAACAAATTGTTGTGTAACACTGAAAGGTATCAAAGTGCTAACAAAATAAAAAATGGATGCAGCCATGGTGTTTTGCATGGTCTCTTTAACGCAGAGGAGAAAAAAAATGTTTTCAGCATAACTGTTACATGCATGTCATGTCAGTTCCATTTAAATAATAAGACCATTCCATATTTAGTAAGACTTCAGAGCCACTTTCGGTCCCAAATGGCATCACATGCTCACAAACTACGATTCATTTTTGCTTAAGTAATGAACAATGAGTTGTTTTAACAGAAACATATCATAGGCATCTGGTTGTCCAATGCTTAAATCTGTAAGGGCAAGAATGTATACTTTTTTTATGCAGTTAACTGCTACTCCAGCTTAGATATTTATACTTATTAGGTAGAAGTCATAGCTAGACATCTTTTAGACTACATCGTAGAGAAAGATAACACATTTACCCTCAAAGCCGTTTTAAAAATTACAACATTTCACTTGTGTAAACCATTAATAAATCAGCTTGAGTACCTGTGCAAGCATCAAGCACAGCAGCTTATTTGAACCCATACAATGAGTTCCTCACACTTAGTTTTACGCCAAACCCCCAAGTCCAGGAATTCTAACTCAGAGCAAGCAGAGTCGACCTTATCCTTTTTTGCAAGAACAGAAAATGGAGGAAAAAAACAAATATAAAAAAAAACTCCAACAGTGATTGTGCGAAATGTTGATGGCATGCCACCGATTATATATGGCCTGGACGGATGCACATAAAAGCAATGGACGGCCATTTGACGTCAGTCAGTATGTAGTGTTACCATTTCTAAGGGGCAGGGTCTTTGGGGGAGAATGTCGCATACATACGTGTATACATATACACATTAATTTACACACCGACGCAATGGTAAAGGTGTCAGTAAAGCTCTCCTTACTGATAAGCAGTAACTTTCAAAGGAAGATCCTACATCTAAAAATAATTATTACATTAATATATTTTGCTGCTTGAATTACAATAACAGTATTTAACAAACACCAAAACACTAGGTTCTATCCTTGATTTTTTTCCTTCTTTCAATACACCAAATCATATTTTAAAAATTGGGAGTCAGAATTATGGGATGCCATGAACTTCCAGCTTCATAAAAATTGGATACCATTCTCTCATACAGTAATGGCCATCCCTCTTAAATAGCTTAACTGTTCAAACTGGCTTCAACATTGTCGGTGTGAGTAACCAGTCCCTTCCTCTCGACATGAGCAACTCTATACACACCTCTTCTCCAGTCAGTGGCTCGGACAGGGAACAGAAAAAAAATGGCTGAATGTTCATCTTGGTGGTTGGGTCATGTCTGGTTGTTTTACTCTTTTTTTCATTTTTTTTGTTACATTGTTGCGCTTGCATGCTGAGACCCTTCTGCTGTTAGGGGGATGCTGCCCTCTGCTGGTTGCCACAGTGGCATTGCACAGCCCTGCACCTCCACAGCTGGTTTAGTCCCTCAGAGCAGCTTCAGACTTCCAGTGACATTGTTCACCATCTCCTCCTCCCCAACGATGGCCAGGACAGTGCGTGAGCCGGCTTCCACCTGCCAAAAATCCAGAGGTCATAGAATTTAGATTAGCATCCTTGTGCGTGGGGTGGGGGTAGGAATTAGGTTGCACTCGCAAAAAAAAGGTGGGTGGGAAACCAGGGAAGACTAGGCATGACATTTATTGAAATAACTCAGTAATTTGCTATTAAATCCAGAAACTCCCAAGTGATTGCTTATATTGAAAC
The DNA here is from genome assembly GCF_034236695.1 of Oncorhynchus nerka. Taxonomy (NCBI): domain Eukaryota; kingdom Metazoa; phylum Chordata; class Actinopteri; order Salmoniformes; family Salmonidae; genus Oncorhynchus; species Oncorhynchus nerka. Next base: position 84,303,101 of record NC_088397.1, read on the forward strand.
TAGTTAAGTGGAGTTTCCCCTTTCTCCTTGTAGTGCTGTAATTAAAACTAGGGAAGCACAATATATCGGTATCAGCCGATATTAGCTAAAAATGTAAATATCGGTCGATGTCTAGTTTAACGCTCCGATGTGCAAAACCATTATCAACGCTGACGTGCATACATATAGAATGTAGGTACATGACGCAATGAAATGTTGCGCTATACATGCAACACACCATTCTTAAACGAGCCCACAATGTCTGCTGTGTGGATCGAGCAGTCATTTGAAACAGTAAAAAAAAATGTCTCTGCAATAAAACTTAAAGGCCAAACCCATTAAAGCCAAGATAATGGCATTCATTGCCCTTGACAATCAACCGTTCTCTGTCGTGTGTGATGTCTTTCGCCGAATGGTTAAGCAACCGTACACAACCAAGTGCGCTATTTTTCAGATGTTGCCCTACCGGAGTTACACAGTAATAGCGTCACTGCTATTAGCTTCACGACATGCATACTATGGAACGCCGTTTGGGTCTTTGCTAGTCAAAAAAGATACAGTAGCAAAGCTGTACAAAGCTGTACAAAAAAGTCTGTAAACAAGCAAACAGCGTTGGTAATGAAGCATAATTTGGTCGACCGCAACTTCGAACGTACCTAGCTAGCACCAATACAACCAGCCTGAGAACAATGAACAGTAGAACCTGCAGTCATTTACATTATTCTTAGCAATTATTTAGGAATCCTTGTGAGTAAGTATTAGCTAGGTTGCCACTTGAAATTGAACTTAATGAAAAGCAATAGCTAGCCAGCTACTTTACCCTGTTGCCCAAAACTATAAGCAGCCAGCTAGCTTCATCTGGCTAGCGAGGCTTGACCACACCGGGTTTTGTGTTGTGAAGCTAGCCACAATAAGGATTAGCCACAATAGTGGATTTTTCAAAATAAAAGTATGTCATTGACAGTAATGTAAATAGTAGAATTATGCCATACTTGTATTTTGAAGGCTAACCGCAAAGTCCACTATTGTGGCTAATCCTTATTGTGGATAGCTTCACATAGACGGTTCGACCACCACTAATCAAATAAGAACGGTCTTATAAAATAGGGTTATTTTAAATGACACCTAGCTATATAGTTAGCTAGCTAATTATTAGCTTCAGGACATACACACTATGGATAGTTAGCTAGCTAACTATATAGCTACTGAAACAGATTATCGTTTTGTTGATTTTGGGGAAGAACATTGTTTGCATCCATGAGCTAGCTATTTTTTAAATGACAGCACTGTAGGTGCGCGAGACAACTTGACCAGCATCATGGCATATGTATCGATGAATCGTTGTGACATGAAATACGAGTGAGTGTAATCAATGTGTAATAACTACATAAACTGTATGAACCCGTTAAATTATTATGTGATGTGCAGTCATATTCAGGTCCTGACATCAGCAAGGGCATTGAAGATGAAACGTGGCTGGGTCTTTCAGCATGACAATGATCCCAAACACACCGCCCGGGCAACGAAGGAGTGGCTTCGTAAGAAGCATTTCAAGGTCATGGAGTGGCCTAGCCAGTCTCCAGAGCTCAACCCCATAGAAAATCTTTGGAGGGAGTTGAAAGTCCGTGTTGCCCAGCAACAGCCCCAAAACATCACTGCTCTAGAGGAGATCTGCATGGAGGAATGGGCCAAAATACCAGCAACAGTGTGTGAAAACCTTGTGAAGACTTACAGAAAACGTTTGACCTCTCATTGCCAACAAAGGGTATATAACAAAGTTTTGAGATAAACTTTTGTTATTGTCCAAATACTTATTTTCCACCATAATTTGTAAATAAATTCATTAAAAATCTTACAATGGGATCCTACAAAATTTCAGGATTTTTTCCCTCATTTTGTCTGTCATAGTTGAAGTGTAACTATGATGAAAATTACAGGCCTCATCTTTTTAAGTGGGAGAACTTGCACAATTGGTGGCTGACTAAATACTTTTTTGCCCCACTGTACAAGACCTTAACCAACAATGCAGTTAAGAAAATAGAGTTGAGAAAATACTTAATTTAGAATAAAATAATCACTTTGAGTTTCTGGATTTTGGGTCAACGTCTTTAATTGATGCAGATGATTTTATTTAACGCTGGAAGTGTATTTTTCCCCTTGTGATCTACAGAACATTCTGAACATAAATCTCTGTTGTAATGTCGGTCATTCTTTTCTCAACCTCATTGTACAATTTGCAAGTTATGTACCCGTCTGATCCTGCCTTACAAAACAATACATTCTGGTTATAAAAAGACAAGCATTCTTGTAGTCTTCAACTATCAAAGGATAACTTCTGTGGTAGTGTAAAACCACCTTAACTAATCATTATGTATCAACACATTATCAGAGGCACTGCAACCTGTTTGAAAAAGTCAATGTTTGCCAAGGTTGGCATATGTCAACAAATGCAAGCTACGTGCGGACATCTATCAACCGGCAGTTGACCTATTCAGTGTTTATGTACAGCTTGTAAAATATGTAATGGGGTGCCCTTCATAGAGTATTGACCATTTTTAATTGGCTGTTACAATCTTTGTCAACAAGTTGTTTCCTTTTTTTGTGAATCTTTGTGAACGCATCCGCCCCTCTCAAGTGTCATTTAACAGTTTCAATTTGCAATGGTTTTGTATCAAAGTGTGAACCGCTTACCTACCTAAATCCCAGTCGTCATTAAGGCATGTTAAACTAGGCGAACACGGCCCGCCCTGCCAAATCGTTCTCTTCAAATAATGCCTTCTGAACAACAGGCAACCACAGCATTGTCAACAGTGTAGTCTATGGCATTGGCAGCCCTACTGATAGTCAAACTCAATACTAATAATGGCTGTGCGTGTCTCCGTAAGCAGGTGCTACAGAGTTATGTGGAACCGGAATGGTGGTGTGTGCACCTGTGCTGCTGTGGAACCATCATTGTGGCACATGTACCTGTAAGCAGGTGCAGCAGTGTAGCCGCGATGGAGGCGCATGTCTCACCTGGGTGCGTCCGGCATCCTGGACCAGGTATGTGGGCAGGCTAAGGCTCATGGCCAGGGCCTGCAGCTCCAAAAGGTGGGCCATGTTGGTCCCCTGCACCACCACCTTCTTCGCCCTGCACACCACACAAACACACATGTAGATATCCTTCTGTGCATACTGTAGAACAGCCAGATGGTGCTATTGCCATTACCAGACATCATTATGGTGTTTTAAAGGTGTCTGGCTGTCTTAATCTGATCAAATTTGATCAGCAATATGACGTCTCAAATAATGTCCTAATGATGAAGTGGTCCGGTCCTTACCCGCCATGGTCCCACTTCCAGGCCATCTCCCTCCAGCTGTTCTTTTCCTGCAGGGCCTGGTAGAGCCCCACAGCTGCGTGGCCCACCTGCGCAGCCAGCTATACAACAAACACGTTCAGTTAGAAGAAATTAAACAAAAACTTTTTTTTAGCAATATGGGCAAACTGGGATTTTTTTGTGCATCTGGTTCACAAACTACACCAAAACAAGCATACTAGCTCGACAAAACACCACATTCCAACCGTTTTTCTTAAAGCTCAGACACACCGGGGCCTCCCGAGTGGCGCAGCGGTCTAAGGCGCTGCTAGAGGCGTCACCACAGACCCGGCTTTGATCCCGGGCTGTGATTGGGAGTCCCATAGATGGGTGCAAAATTGACCTAGTGTCGTTCGGCTTAGGGGAGGGTTTGGCCGGGCTTTACTTGGCTCATCGCACTCTAGCAACTCCTTGTGGCGGGCCGGGCGCCTGCAGGCAGACCTCGGTCGTCAGTTGAACAGTGTTTCCTCCTACACATTGGTGCGGCTTGCTTCCAGGTTAAGTGTGCAGGTGTTAAGAAGTGTAATTTGGCGGGTAATGTTTCGGAGGACGCATGACTCGACCTTTGCCTCCCGATCCCGTTGAGGAGTTGCAAAGACCTTAAAGTCGTCAGCGACTTAACTACCTAGCAATTTTAACTAGCAAGATGACAACAAAAAACATTTAATTCACTCCATAATCCCATACCACCAGTGCCAGCCCATTGCCAAATGTTTAGATTGCTAGCACAACATAGCTAGTGTACTGCACGAACAGGCAGCTGTTTCATGGAAACTAGCTAATCAATTGTGATTTAATGATGTCAATACTAGCTACAGTGGTTAACTAGCTTGGATGAAGTATTTAGTGTTGTGTGCAATGCATCTGTGCACTTAACTAGCTACCATTCCCATAGACTACATTGCATATGAAGTATGATTGGCTCATCCATGTATTTAAGGCAAAAATGCCCTCTTTTTCCTTTTTGTTGTCACTAGTTGCCTACCCCACGTCGGGGATTGTGCTCTCGGATTGGCTCAAAGTCAAGTTGTTGGCCGCTGACGAGCATTGCGAAGTAGAAGCGCTAAGTTCGTCGCTACTAGGTCAGCGCGCAGCAGGTACCGCTTTTGTTCGAGCAAGAGAATGAACGGCCTCCCACTGTGATAAGTAGCTATCTGCAGTCAGACGGTGTTTCATGCTTTACACGGACCTTTCCCACACCCATGGCCAGGTCCATGTTCACCACAAACACCATCTTGAACATGAGGTCGTCGTCTCCTTCCTCCTGAGGGGACGAGAGAAAGCGAGAACGAGAGACATTCAGGGTGGGCTCAGACGCGATACAGGAGAGGTAATGTACCAACTTGTACCTGTGCAAACTAAGGCTAGCTTATGGGCACCTCATTCTCCAGCTTGTTAAAGTAGTACATGGCAGCCTCCTCAGCAGACACGTTTCGGGTGTGCAAGAGTGCCTGTGGAGGGGTAGACATGGAAAATATAAAAAAATAAGGACTTTGAATAGATCTGTATTAGGTGGATTAGCAAAGTCAATCATAAGTACAGTACTCCAGTAGTACTCTAGTACTACAGTACTAGTCATTATGAATGCATTAGTAAGTAGAGAGGGATATTTCATTAGCGAACAGAGATGATCAAAGAGGAAATTTGCACAATATAGTGCAGATCATCTCTCAGGAAATATAAGAGAACCTGTATGCAGTAATTAACCCACTTGCTTGGCAGCCTCCTCAGGGATGTCCAGCTCTCGCAGCTGCTGCAGGTACACAGGGTTGACCTCCTGAGAGCCAGAACCTGGGCCCGTCTGCTGCTGCTGCTGCTCGGAGGGCTCCATAGTTAGCTGGAGCAGGACCACGTTGGATTAAAGTCAGTTTAATATGTTGCGGCATTAAAATAAATATGTACAGTACACCGTAGCATATTTCTTCAACAGTTATGTTGTGTAGAAACAAGTAGCTGGGTCTTTCAGTGCACCATGAATTATGGTAGAATAGCTACTATTATGAGAACACGCTAGCAATCTAAATACACTCAACACAAATATAAAACACAGCATGTGAAGTGTTAATCCTATGTTTCATAAGCTGAAATAAAATATCCCAGAAATGTTCCATGCGCACAAAAAACGTCTAAATGTTTTTGCACAAATGTGTTTACAGGCATGCTGACTGCAGGAATGTCCACCAGCGCTGTTGCCAGAGAATGTTATGTTAATTTCTCTACCATAAGCTGCCTCAAACGTTATTTTAGAGAATTTGGCAGTACGTCCAACCGTCCTCACAACCGCAGACCACGTGTAACCACGCCAGCCCAGGACCTCCACATCCGGCTTCTTTACCTGCAGGATCATCTGAAACCAGCCACCTGAGGAGACTGTGGGTTTGCACAACCAAAACCAAATAATTTCTGCACAAACTGTCAGAAACAGTCTCAGGGAAGCTCATCTGCGTGCTTATCATCCTCACCAGGGTCTTGAACTGACTTCAGTGGACAAATGCTCACCTTCGATGGCCACTAGCTCTTCATGGGTGAAACCCAGTTTCAACTGTACTGGCAGATAGCAGAAAGTGTGTATGGCGTTGTGTGGGAGAGCAGTTTGCTGATGTCAATGTTGTGAACAGAGTGCCTCATGGTGGCGGTGGGGTTACGATATAGGATTGCATTGTATCGATGGCAATTTGAATGCACAGAGATACCGTGGCGGCCATTCATCCTCCACCATGATAAATGCACAGCCCCATGTGGCATGGCCTGCATACTGCCCAGACATGTTCTCCTTTGAGCAAGTTTGGGATGCTCTGGATCAACGTGTATGACAGCGTGTTCCAGTTCCCGCCAATATCCAGCAACTTCACACAGCCATTGAAGAGCAGTGGGACAACATTCCACAGGCCACAATCAACAGCCTGATCAACTCCATGCGAAAGAGATGTGTTGCGCTGCTTGAGGCAAATAGTCACACCAGATACCGACAGATTCTGAACCACGCCCCTACTTTCTTTGAAAGGTATCTATTCCCAGTTATGTGAAATCCATAGATTAGGGCATAATATATTTATTTAAATTGACAGATTTCCTTATATGAACTGTAAATCTGTTAAATTGTTGCCTATTGGTTTGTTTTTGTTCAGTAAGGATCTAACTAGTAGACTGGCATTGAGGGCAGCCATTGACAACTACTTAGGCATTGACACACCTCGAAGCTAGTTAGCCAAGTACTCTTACTAGTAGTGAACTGATATTCTAGTTAGCTGCCTAAATCATTATGTTGATATCCCAATTACAGTGATACCCTAATTATATACATAACCGTTAGATATCTGGCTATCTGTAGGCCTGTTTGGTGGGTAACGTCAGGTAAGTTACGTTAGGTAGTTAGTCAATTACCGAGACAGAGTAGCTAAATGGCTAAGGTTAGCGTGAGCTAATCTCATATCACAACGGAACAAACTCTCAAAGTGGCAACTCGATTGTGGGATGACAGCTAGTTAGTTACTTATTTAACGATGACCACAAGACGGTAGCTAGCTTGTTATTTAATGTCAAATAGAAAACAAACCATAGCTAACATAGCCAAGCTAAATTAACTAGCAGACATTCAAAAATATTATTGAACAGCACGTTAGCTAACAGCTGGTTGCATTTGCTATCGTGTAACATATTTTGTTTGCTAGCTATGTATTATTTGATTTCCCTGCAAGCTCTTAACGTGGCTAACTAGGCAATTTAACTCGTTTACTGTAAAGATTGCGCCAGCCACTCCTACCTGCGTTGCGTAGCTAGCTTGTCAGCTACAATCCTTTGAATTAGTGGAATGGGAGTGCTTGCTTGCAAACCAATATCCACTCTCGCCTTTCACTGCGATGAAGCCAGGTTGTTGACTGCAGATGACTTGTTCATTAAAAGATGGGCGTGTTGTGGTTTCAAGTCTTTACACCATTTTGGGCAAGGTTCGCTTTTTTTTTCGTTGTACGGTACCGGATTGCGTCAGTATTAAAGTCCTCCTCACATCCGGTTCTACAAAAATTATGGATCGTGTGAAACAAGAGCATCAATTATTTCCTCCGTCAGAAATGTCTAAACGTTTCGTAACGAAACATCGTTGAAGGAGTTTCCCATGCATGTTGCTTTGGAGCATGTAGACTGCCCTCATTGATTTATGTTGCATATGGTGTGTGAAGAAATTAGGTTGATTATTTCTGTTTCATGACTAAGTGAAAGGACACTGCTTTTTCAGATTATACTTTTTTTTGTAACAGGAAAATAGTTAGGATTACCTAAAATAAAATAAAAATCAGTTATAGTCAAGTCTTCCATTCCACATTTCCTCGCACTGGTCTGAAAACAATATGGTGAATGTCTACCGATGTGCTCTCATATACTGCTCCAAGTATTTAATGTCATTGTAGATAAAGAAGAAACAAGTAATAGAATAATTCCCTTCACTTTAAATCTACCCCCATATGAGACAGATGTAGACAAAGACCATATGATTTTACAAATACTTTATTACCTCACCATATGTAGGAATTTACACTCTTATTAAACAGCAGGTAAAGTCGCTACAAGTTACATTATTCAATCATTATGTACAACTATATTAACAGACAAAATAAAAATCAACCTTAAAGTGCTCCTTGCAGAGCCTGCTCTACATAGCTAAATTTATACAGCCTAACAATAGTTTTCCTTCAAATGACCACCACCTGCTCTCTTCACCATTATTAGGCTTCATACATAATACTAGTCTACATTGAAAGCATATGACAATACAAATTGTCCATTGAAAAATAGTGTGATGTTAACCAATAAGCTACTATGACTCGTTTATGCTGTGCAATCTAGGGACAATGGCGGTGAACAGGAAAATGCAGCAAACTGGAGAACCCACACAATAGCATGCAACGCAAAAACTACATACACTTTAATCTCTTCAAAATTATTATCAAAATAGGACAAAACTGATCATTTGATTGGGTTTTACAGTTAAATGACCAATCTGCTGACTCATTGTCAGCCTCTTATTGGTGTCTACTCACTAGAAAGCCAACAGTGCACCCGCATATAAAGATATAGCCTACCACATGGGTAGTGTTAAATGTCTTCATCCATAAGTCTAACATCAGTTATGTGTCGTTAACATACATGCAACACCTCCAATTCGTGTGATAACGTTCTTGGTACACAGCTTTACCAAAATATTTAATCACAACTTCAAACCATCAAGCTCTGTGGGATAGAATGATTAGTCTAGGTTTCTGTCCCAAATGGCACCCTATTTCCTACATAAGGCTCTAATCAAAAGTAGTGCACTATATATAGGGACTAGGGTGCCATTTGGGATACGCATATATAGGGACTAGGGTGCCATTTGGGATATGCATACTGTTAGAAAATGACGCTATAGTCTAATAGAGAATGCAGAGATGAGCAAATTATGAATAACACAACCCATGGGTAAATCATAAGAAAACGAGTTTCGGTAAAGTACAGAAATGGCAATGTAGTTATAATTCTAATACTTAATCAAACGTTGCAAAATGTGACTAGGTCAAAGTATCTTCTGTGAAACCTTATACATTTACATTTAAGTCATTTAGCAGACGCTCTTATCCAGAGCGACTTACATATAGACAGTTAAAACAGCAGTGTTAGAGAACAAGTTCAACAAACGTAGGAGCTGTCGCCATCTTGTGTTCAATAGAATAACTGCAATACACATATCAACGGCGCAGATGCCAATTGTCAGATAAATAAGCTACCTCACAACAGCAGACCATGAGAACATGATTCAATAGACTTTTCTTGTTTTAAAAAAAAAGTTATGTTAAAAATGTACAACAAGGAAAGCTGTATGAATATACACCATAAAATACGGTGGGACACATGTTTGAAATATATACAATTCTACAGTTGAGATTTGTTTGTTTAATCTATGATCTAGTGTCCCTCCAGTGACTGTTACCCTTTAAAAACATCAAAACATTCACACGGTCACCTATTTCCAGTACCTTTTGAAAAGACTGCTTCTTTGCTTTCAGTATCATTCTTTCTTTAGTCCTGCAGAGCGCGAGCTGGAGCCTCTTTCCAAGAGCTGTTCATTTCAACTCCGACATTAACATCTTCCTCCCATTCAATACCATAAAGAGGAACACAGATTTGTATAGACTCGGGAGCTACCTGAAAAAGCGGAATGGCAATAATTACACATTTAAAAAAACATTAAAAAAGAAGAGTCGTCTCAAGAGTGTCATGATTGAGTGAACTCTGTGTGTGTGTGTGTGTGTGCGCGTATGTGGCATTTGTCCACTACTCCGAAAGATACTACGGGTACTTATGATTTGGACGGATATGGAACAAAGCTACTGTTTTGACATAAAGAGAGTCAGAGGGAGAGAGCAATCTGGTTTAACCTAGCAGACAAACCACGAAACACAAGAAAAAGCTTCAGGGTTAAAGAAATAAGAGGATAACTTGAGTTTTCAGGTGAGTAAAAGGAGGTAGAGAGTGCCGATAACTTATAAGACTCAAGCCCCTAGGAAAGGTACTGTATGCAACTGCATTGTTGACAATGTAATATCTAGAGAATGTTTATTAAATGCTAATAAAACTTTTCACACCACATTTCATGTGGAAAGGGATGTTGCGTCTTGAATGAGGGGGGAAACCAGCATGGTCCCTTCCAACTCTCACTCACACTTGCTCTCCATCTAGCTACAACCAGCATTTTGATAGACATAAGTCTTCCTTTCATTCATTCATATGAGACTTCAGCACGTTTCCATTGACACATCAGGTAACGTCCGGATCTCCCAAGCCACTTATTCTAGTTCCACAGAGAGTTCTACAAGAGAGGCAGATGCCACAATGTGGTCCAACTCAGGGCTGAAGGGTGAACGGATGGGACATACAAACAAAGGCTCCTCGTCTGTTTGTGTGTCTCCCTTTATCTTTCCCTCCTGTCTTGTCCACAGTGGAGAGTATACCACCACCTCTAGAGAGTTTCACGTGTTCAGCAGCCCAATACACCACATCCCCTTTTCAACCCCCTGGGTGACTGTTGTGTGTGAACAACAGTCACTCATTGCTCCTTAATGTGGAAAAGGGGTGGGGTGTTTGGGGTCCTTACCCCTAGAACCATACTTCCCCTCTTCTGACAGTAGGGGGATTTTGTGTTGATCTGTCTATTGGTCCGGTCTGTCCATCCTCCTAACCCACCCCCTCTGAGTTTCCCTCCCCCACTCCTGTGGGTCTCTTAATGTGGTCCCCTCTGCCGACGTGGTCTTGGTCAGTGGTTTCACTGTCACAAGTCAGTGACTTTGTTCTCTACGGCTGCAGCGATCTGCTGGAGCCGGTAGCCCAGCTGCATCTTTTGGGCCGTGCTGTCCTCTTCTAGGGCCCCGATGATCTGAGAGAGAGCAAGGAAGGGATGGAGAGGGATGAAGAGAGAGTGAGAGAGTTAGATGGAGGGAGAGACGGAGATGGAGTGAGTGAGAGGGGGTGGAGTGAAAGACAGATGTAAGGTAAACCAAAAGACACAGCTCTGATGTGTCATTCCATCCAACCACACAAGAGATAATAAAAACTCACCTGGTCATAGTACTTGTTGATGTACTTGTACAACTCGTGCAGGGCAACAAGGTAATTCAAATCGCCTGAGTAATTCTGGAAAAAAACAAAAACATTTAGACTTTAAGTCACTACAAATAAATAATACGCACACACTTAAATGTGCTAATAGAGTTTCTATTAAAGCTGGTTCTATTAACAAAAGGATATATTTAAAGTGTTCTAGGCATACATTGCTTTAAAGTATAGGCCCACTCTGATCACTAGATCAGCTATATTCACAGTAATAGGGGTGACAGTAATTTTAAAAAACATTTGAAAATGAGATACAAACTGCAATATGTAACTTTTTGGGCGACCCAGCCAAATTCACATTGAAATGTGAGTTATAGATCTGTCACACTCATTGAAAGCAAGTCTAAGAAGCTGTATATCTGTTCTAAGTGCGCTATTTCTATGCTTCCCATTCTTCCATTTAATTTTTTCAAACAGCTGGTTATGGAAAAGATATTTCACAGCTGTATAGATGGTACAATGAGTATTTCCACTATACTTGCTTGTTTTGTGAAATAAACTTAAATTAGGCAAACTATTGGAATATTAGCAACGAGGAAATGGCAAAGCGATTTCTGCATAGTGCACCTTAAACAATAGGACAAAGTACCAGGGGATGAAACCAAAATTATTTTCCAATTGTGTTGTTCTGAACAGAACCATTATTTATTTTGTTACGTTCCACTGTTCCGACCTGCAAAATAAAGTTCTGAACTGGTTTAAACCCCACAAAAAGTAAGTTTATATAGTTCCTTTGTGTTCCTTTTTAAACCTCTGAAATAGTCACAAAAAAACAACATTTATCCCGATATTAAATTACTTCAATCTTCAGTGAGGATAGAGCAGCTTGCTCCTTGACTTATTCCACATTTTGTTACAGCCTAAATTCAAAATGAATTAAATAGTTTTTTTTCCACCCATCTTCACACAATAATAACCCATCATGAAAACGTGAAAACATGTTTTTAGACATTTTTCTAAATTGATTGAAAATGAAGTACAGAAATCTAATTTGCATAACTATTCATACCCCTTTGCTATGACACTCCAAATTGAGCTCAGGTGTATCCAATTTCCTTTGATCATCCTTGAGATGTCTTACAACTTGATTGGAGTTCACCTGTGGCCAATTCAATTGTTTGGACATGATTTAGATAGAAACACATCTGTCTACTTAAGGTCCCACAGCTGACAGTGCATGTCAGAGCAGAAACTATACCACGAAGTCCAAGGATCTGTAGATCTCAGAGATATTATTGTGATGAGGCATATATCTGAGGAAGGGTATAAAACAATTTCTAGAGTGTTGAAAGTTTCTGAGAGCATAGTGGTCTCCATCATTGGGAAATATAAAAAAATATGAAACTACCCACTCTGCTGTCTGATCAAACTGAGCAACCGGGCAAGAAGGACCTTGGTCAGGGAGAACACAACGACCACTCTGACAGAACTACAGAGTTCCTTGGCTGAGCTGGGAGAACCTGCCTGAAGGACTATAGTCTCTACAGCACTTCACCAATCTGGGCTTTATGGGAGAGCGGCCAGACGGAAGACACTCCTGAGAAAAAGGCACATGGTTCTTTGCCAGGAGTTTGCAAAAAGGCACATGAAAGACTCAGATCATAAGGCACACGATTCTGTGGTCTGATGAGACAAAAATTGAACTCTGGCCTGAATGCAAAGACTTATGTCTGGAGAAAACCAGGCACAGCTCATCACCTGTCTAACACCATCCCTACCGTGAAGTATGATGTTTGCAGCATCATGCTATGAGGTTGGTTTTCAGCGGCAGGGACTGGGAGACTGGTAAGGATAGAGGAAACAATGAATGGAGCCAAATACAGGCAAATCCTTGATGAGAACCTGCTTCAGAGTGCAAAGACCTTACACTGGGGCGAAGATTTACATTCCAACAGGACAATGACCAAGCATACAGCCAAAGGAATGGTGGAATGGCTTCAGAACAAGAATGTGAAAGTCCTTGAGTGGCCCAGCCAAAGCCCATTGAAAATCTGTGGAAAGACTTGAAGATTGCTGTTCACTGCCGCTCCCCATCTAATTTAAGAGCTTGAGAAAAATTGCAAGGAAGAATAGGAGAAAATCCCCAAATCCAGATGTGCGAAACTGATACAGACATACCCAAGACAACTCAAATCTGTAATCGCCGCCAAAGTTGCTTTTATAAAATGTATCGAGTCAGGAGTGTAAATTCTAAAAACATGTTTTCATTGTGTGTAGATTGGGGAGAAAAAATATATATTGAATGTCATTGAACTTCCGAGAGTTGGCTTAACGTTGGACCAAGCTTGTGTGTGCAGAGTGGCACCAGAATTAAAAACGTCTTACCTTTTTGTAGTTAATTCAATGTTAAACGTGATAAATATAGTATCCTTAACCAGCATTGAAAAAGTTAATCCATTCTTCTCTAATTAAAAATCTCAATTTCTGAATCACACTTGTAAAGTCAATAGACTTCAGAAACCTACGCTTCAGAGGGGCAGGTAGTCTACACACACTGGCAACGATTTTTAGCTGGCAGGAAGAAACTCGAATACGTTTCTGAGTGACATAGTGAGGCGCTTTGTTGCGGGACTGAAAAAAAGTGCCCGGAAGGTAAAAGAACGTTATTAACCAGTTCAAATGCTTTTAAAATAACGGTTCTGTTCCAGAACAGTACAGATCACTTTAGTTCCCTGAACTTGATCCAACCCCTGCAAATAACCAATTAAAAGAATAGCAAACTCAAATGTAATTTGTTTTTTTTGATTCATCAAAAACTGTTGCAAAAAATGTCAAGTTTAAGGTAGAGCACTTTTAGTAGAGTGCAAAAACTGTGACAATGATGCGTTTGCCAAAAATCGCTTGAGTGAACAGTGTTTTACTGAATTAATAAACTGAAGTAAAAGACCAACCCTGGATAGTTCTGCTAGTGCGGAGTTCATCTCCTGGTCACTGGCAGAGATGGTCTGTCTGATGTCAGCGTAGTACCTTTCCACCATCTGCTTGTACCGGGGGATATCTCTGGCATAAAGCAGTTTGTTTATTGGTGAATCCTAGAGACAGAGAGATAGAGAGACAGAACGTGAGAGAGATTACCAGATATAAAGAACCACTTCCACCTTCCACAGTTTCCCGTGGCCCAGTCAACTCCTCCCCAGAGGGGTTGGGTTAAATGTGGATGACACATTTCAGTTAAATGCATTCAGTTGTACAACTGAATAGGTATCCCCATTCCTTTCCCTCCTCTCGCTCACCCTGCCCAGTTTATGCTCTGAGGTGGTGCAGGAGTCCATGAAGGTCTGGGAGATGACCGTTAGCACGGCGTCCACGTGGTCCGAGGGCTGGACGTCAAAGATAAACTGGGGGTTCTTTACAATGTTGATCCAGAACCTCAGGGGCAAACTGGACGGAGGGAATGAGGGAGGGAAAGGGACTTACATGTATGGATAAGAACTGTTATGTTCATATGTTACGTATATCATCCAACCACATTATAACGTAAACACACATACACGTATGCAAGGACACAGATGTGGATGGTCTCATTAGTCAGTGTGTGCGTGAGTGTGTACCTGTTGGTCTTCTAGATGTGGAAGGAATCAGGATGTATGTGTGTGCGCGTGAATGTGTCCATGTACATGCGTGTGTTTGTCTGCGTGTTTGCTTGTACACACTCGTGAGTGTGTGTGTGCTTCTGCCTAGGTGTGTATGTTTGTACCTGTTGGTCTTCCAGATGTGGATGGTCTCAGGGTCGGTGATGGCGTGGTGCTGCGCCTGGTCGTCCAGCAGGTCAAAGAAGTACTTGACGGCCAGCGGAACGGGACGACTGGTGGACAGGATCACCGTGAACAGGTCGTCCACAAACTTCTGCAGAGTGCCCTGTGGAGGGAGGGAGAAGGTTAGGGGTTTTGCTCAGTTTTGAAAGTCAATGTGGGAGTGTATATGTGTAGTAATAATTCCTTATAATTTGAGGGGTGATTATGTTTGTCCTGTTACACACTTGTGGAAATATGTTCCCCAATTCCCCGAGACACCCGGAGGGAGTGGGGTCACAGCCAGGGTCACCATTGTCCAGCGCCTCTGGAGAAATTGGGGTCAAGTGCCTTGCTCAGGGCACATCTACAGATGTTTCACCTTGTCGGCTCTGGGATTCAAACCAGTGAACTATCAGTTACTGTCCCAAAGGTCTAACCTCCAGGCTACCTGCCGTGTGTGTGTGTCTACAGTATCTGCCTGCCGTGTGTGTGTGTGTCTACAGTATCTACCTGCCGTGTGTGTGTGTGTGTCTACAGTATCTACCTGCCGTGTGTCTACAGTATCTACCTGCCGTGTGTCTACAGTATCTACCTGCCGTGTGTCTACAGTATCTACCTGCCGTGTGTCTACAGTATCTACCTGCCGTGTGTCTACAGTATCTACCTGCCGTGTGTCTACAGTATCTACCTGCCGTGTGTGTGTGTGTGTCTACAGTATCTACCTGCCGTGTGTGTGTGTGTGTCTACAGTATCTACCTGCCATGTGTGTGTGTGTGTCTACAGTATCTACCTGCCATGTGTGTGTGTGTCTACAGTATCTACCTGCCGTGTGTCTACAGTATCTACCTGCCGTGTGTGTGTGTGTGTGTCTACAGTATCTACCTGCCGTGTGTGTGTGTGTGTGTGTCTACAGTATCTACCTGCCGTGTGTGTGTGTGTGTGTGTCTACAGTATCTACCTGCCGTGTGTGTGTGTGTGTGTGTCTACAGTATCTACCTGCCGTGTGTGTGTGTGTGTGTCTACAGTATCTACCTGCCGTGTGTGTGTGTGTGTGTGTCTACAGTATCTACCTGCCGTGTGTGTGTGTGTCTACAGTATCTACCTGCCGTGTGTGTGTGTGTGCCATGTGTGTGTGTGTGTCTACAGTATCTACCTGCCGTGTGTGTGTGTGTGTATCACCTGCCGTGTGTGTGTGTGTCTACAGTATCTACCTGCCATGTGTGTGTGTGTCTACAGTATCTACCTGCCATGTGTGTGTGTGTGTGTCGTGTGTCTACAGTATCTACCTGCCGTGTGTGTGTGTGTGTCTACAGTATGTGTGTGTGTACTACCTGCCATGTGTGTGTGTGTGTCTACAGTATCTACCTGCCATGTGTGTGTGTGTGTCTACAGTATCTAGTATCCTGCTGCCGTGTGTGTGTGTGTGTCTACAGTATCTACCTGCCGTGTGTGTGTGTCTACAGTATCTACCTGCCATGTGTGTGTGTGTCTACAGTGTGTGTGTGTGTGTCTACAGTATCTACCTGCCATGTGTGTGTGTGTCTACAGTATCTACCTGCCATGTGTGTGTGTGTGTCTACAGTATCTACCTGCCATGTGTGTGTGTGTCTACAGTATCTACCTGCCATGTGTGTGTGTGTCTACAGTATCTACCTGCCATGTGTGTGTGTGTGTCTACAGTATCTACCTGCCGTGTGTGTGTGTGTGTGTCTACAGTATCTACCTGCCGTGTGTGTGTGTGTCTACAGTATCTACCTGCCATGTATCTACCTGCCATGTGTGTGTGTGTGTCTACAGTATCTACCTGCCATGTGTGTGTGTGTGTGTCTACAGTGTGTGTGTCTACCTGCCATGTGTGTGTGTGTCTACAGTATCTACCTGCCATGTGTGTGTGTGTCTACAGTATCTACCTGCCATGTGTGTGTGTGTCTATCTACCTGCCGTGTGTGTGTGTGTACAGTATCTACCTGCCATGTGTGTGTGTGTCTACAGTATCTACCTGCCATGTGTGTGTGTGTCTACAGTATCTACCTGCCATGTGTGTGTGTGTCTACAGTATCTACCTGCCATGTGTGTGTGTGTCTACAGTATCTACCTGCCATGTGTGTGTGTGTCTACAGTATCTACCTGCCATGTGTGTGTGTGTCTACAGTATCTACCTGCCATGTGTGTGTGTGTCTGCCATGTGTGTGTGTGTCACAGTATCTACCTGCCATGTGTGTGTGTGTCTACAGTATCTACCTGCCATGTGTGTGTGTGTCTACAGTATCTACCTGCCATGTGTGTGTGTGTCTACAGTATCTACCTGCTGTGTGTCTATTTGCCGTGTGTCTACAGTATCTACCTGCCGTGTGTCTATAGTATCTACCTGCCGTGTGTCTACAGTATCTGCCAGGCGTGTGTGGGTGATATGTGAGTGCGCGTACATGCAATGTGTGTGTCTGTGTGGGTCCAGTATCTACCTTCATGGAGAGCAGACGTGTGAGGTAGATCTCTGGTATTGCCTTGGCCCTCTCCCTCACGCTGCCGCGGCGGTGCTTGGGTAGCTCAGGCTCTTCACCGGCCTTGACCAGGTGCCACAGCCTCACCCCGCCCTCGTCTGCATCCTCCAGCATGGGCGTCTCTGAACGGGGGAGGAGGACAGAAGAAAGGAGAAGGGTTGAGAAAGAGAGTTAGCAAGAAAGGGCCATTTAAAATGTTATATTATTTTACATATTTCACAAAAGTTAACATTTGAGTCAACGTTTCAGCCTAGTGGCCTTTCTCAAGATGAGATGCATCCATACTTATTCTACAAAAGTGGAAATAAAATGCAAGTGCAACTCACTTTCACCTGCCACGTAGTCGTGGTTGTCGTGATGAATGTGTTTGCTGTGGCGCGGGACCAAAGCCACTGTCGCGCCATCTGCAACCTGAACCACAACCACAACAGTGTTAGACATCTCTCATGAATATGATATAGATGCACTATGAAGGCTTTGTGAATGCTTATGAAGGGTTAATGAAGTGTAATACCATTAAAGGCTTAGAAACATGAATTTGACAAAATCTTAAGACCACTACGGAGTGTTATAAACTCTTTATAAAGCTTTATGACTGTTTGATTTGGGTGCAGACCTTGTAGTGTTGGAGTGTGTTGAGGCGTTTCCAATTGCCCTGGACAATAGACGTCAGGTCTTCATCAGACAGGATCAGATGACCTGCTACACCAGACCTCCACTCTGAAACACACACAGTATGTTAGACAGGACTATACACAGAATGAAAACACACACAGTATGTAGACAGGCCTATACACAGAATGAAAAACACACACAGTATGTAGACAGGCCTATACACAGAATGAAACACATACAGTATGTAGACAGGCCTATACACAGAATGAAACACATACAGTATGTTAGACAGGACCATACACAGAATGAAACACATACAGTATGTTAGACAGGACTATACACAGAATGAAAACACACACAGTATGTAGACAGGCCTATACACAGAATGAAACACATACAGTATGTTAGACAGGACTATACACATAATGTAGACACACACAGTATGTAGACAGGCCTATACACAGAATGAAACACATACAGTATGTTAGACAGGACTATACACAGAATGTAGACACACACAGTATGTAGACAGGCCTATACACAGAATGAAAACACACACAGTATGTTAAACAGGACTATACACAGAATGAAACACACACAGTATGTAGACAGGCCTATACACAGAATGAAACACATACAGTATGTTAGACAGGACTATACACAGAATGAAGACACACACAGTATGTAGACAGGCCTATACACAGAATGTAGACACACACAGTATGTAGACAGGACTATACACAGAATGAAGACACACACAGTATGTAGACAGGCCTATACACAGAATGTAGACACACACAGTAGGTAGACAGGCCTATACACAGAATGAAACACATACAGTATGTTAGACAGGACTATACACAGAATGAAACACACACAGTATGTAGACAGGCCTATACCCAGAATGAAACACATACAGTATGTTAGACAGGACTATACACAGAATGAAACACACACAGTATGTAGACAGGCCTATACACAGAATGTAGACACACACAGTAGGTAGACAGGCCTATACACAGAATGAAGACACACACAGTATGTTAGACAGGACTATACACAGAATGAAACACATACAGTATGTTAGACAGGACTATACACAGAATGAAGACACACACAGTATGTAGCCAGGACTATACACAGAATGAAACACACACAGTATGTAGACAGGCCTATACACAGAATGTAGACACACACAGTATGTAGCCAGGACTATACACAGAATGAAGACACACACAGTATGTAGACAGGGCTATACACAGAATGAAAAAGAACACTATTATAATACACTATACATCACTTTAGTCTCAGTCACTACCAAATAACATTGATCAGATCCAGTGAGTGAGGAGGGGAAAGGTATGTGTGAAAGTGTGTGTGTGAGCGTCTGTATGCACATCTTCCCAGTGGTGGGACCAAGTTACTATTATTCAAGTCACAAGGTTCGAGTCTCAAGTCGAGTCCCAAGTAGAACGGGTCAAGACTGGAGTCAAACCCAAGTCTCATATTCTAACAGCAAGTCAACCCAAGTCTCGTATTCTAACAGCAAGTCAAACCCAAGTCTCGTATTCTAACAGCAAGTCAAACCCAAGTCTCGTATTCTAACAGCAAGTCAAACCCAAGTCTCGTATTCTAACAGCAAGTCAAACCCAAGTCTCGTATTCTAACAGCAAGTCAAACCCAAGTCTCGTATTCTAACAGCAAGTCAAACCCAAGTCTCGTATTCTAACAGCAAGTCAAACCCAAGTCTCGTATTCTAACAGCAAGTCAAACCCAAGTCTCGTATTCTAACAGCAAGTCAAACCCAAGTCTCGTATTCTAACAACCAGTCAAACCCAAGTCTCGTATTCTAACAACCAGTCAAACCCAAGTCTCGTATTCTAACAGCAAGTCAAACCCAAGTCTCGTATTCTAACAACAAGTCAAACCCAAGTCTCGTATTCTAACAACAAGTCAAACCCAAGTCTCGTATTCTAACAACAAGTCAAACCCAAGTCTCGTATTCTAACAGCAAGTCAAACCCAAGTCTCGTATTCTAACAGCAAGTCAAACCCAAGTCTCGTATTCTAACAGCAAGTCAAACCCAAGTCTCGTATTCTAACAGCAAGTCAAACCCAAGTCTCGTATTCTAACAGCAAGTCAAACCCAAGTCTCGTATTCTAACAACAAGTCAAACCCAAGTCTCGTATTCTAACAACAAGTCAAACCCAAGTCTCGTATTCTAACAGCAAGTCAAACCCAAGTCTCGTATTCTAACAGCAAGTCAAACCCAAGTCTCGTATTCTAACAACAAGTCAAACCCAAGTCTCGTATTCTAACAACAAGTCAAACCCAAGTCTCGTATTCTAACAACAAGTCAAACCCAAGTCTCGTATTCTAACAGCAAGTCAAACCCAAGTCTCGTATTCTAACAAAGTCCAGTCAAATGACAAGTTTTCAAGTCTCAAGTCAAGTAAAAAACTAAATCCATACATGCAATGACTTGTTCAACTCCAAATCTTTGTCTATTTATTGAGGACAGACAGCCCTTTTCATTATTTTGTCTTCTCTAATTGTAAAATATGAACCTTGTAACTGATGGCAAGGCAGGTTTATTTACAGGTCTTGATCCAATGGTGAATGTGCCATGTCATACCAAATATACACGGGAAATAGCCCAAAAGAAATATCCTTGGTATCAGGCTCATTAACCGGTCCTATCTGAACAGACACAGGTAGTGGGCAAGACTGTACAGCCTCCCCTTGTGAAACCACATGGAATCTGTCTAACAGGAGCTCAAACAGGTAGACCTGCATAATAACATTATTATTAGAATGTTAGAAACACTAGGCCCCCAGGATCATAGGATTACGCAACTGGCAAAAACAACCAATAAACAGGTTCTACAATGTAAAAGGCAATTTCCACATTGATACAGTCAGCTAAATCAGACAATTATTTTTAATTATATTTCTTTGAGCAAGCATCATTTTCTCTTATTCTGACTCCAAAGATATCTACTATGTGTACTGAGGCCCGTGCGCTCCTATTACACACAACCAAACTGACAGAGACACACGGAACTCCGACAGAACACTGGAAATATCAACAAATGAAACCATATATTTCATTAAATAAACAGAACTTCTACCTCATGAGTCTTGCGAACGTTCATGTGTACTATAAACATCGTGCCCACTCAGAGCAGCGTAAGAAATGGTTGGCTAAATTTAAATGTACCAACATGAAACAAACATGTCTACGTGATGCAATAAAAGGTACGGGGATGG
Organism: Oncorhynchus nerka; assembly: GCF_034236695.1. Lineage (NCBI taxonomy): Eukaryota > Metazoa > Chordata > Actinopteri > Salmoniformes > Salmonidae > Oncorhynchus > Oncorhynchus nerka. Next base: position 84,324,197 of record NC_088397.1, read on the forward strand.
AATGATGAAACGCTAGCAATTACTTTAGTATTACATGGAAAATAGATTTACCACACAGGGCTGTGCAAAGCAAAGACAACATTTCAACAAGAGAACAAACTCACGCTCCACTGGTGGGAGTTTGGAGAGCATCTTCCCACAGTAGGCGTATAATTCATCTTATCAAAAACTTCCAAATGCTAGCTTAAGTTAATTCTACATTTCAAGTAATTATTACATACAAAACCACTTTTGCCAGCAGCATACCACCCTGCATACCACTGCTGGCTTGCTTCTGAAGCTAAGCAGGCTTGGTCCTGGTCAGTTCCTGGATGGGAGACCAGATGCTGCTGGAAGGGGTGTTGGAGGGCCAGTAGGAGGCACTCTTTTCTCTTGTCTAAAAAATATCCCAATGCCCCAGGCCAGTGATTGGGGACACTGCCCTGTGTAGGGTGCCGTCTTTCTGATGGGGTGTCCTGACTCTCTGCGGTCATTAAAGATCCCATGGCACTTATCGTAAGAGTAGGGGTGTTAACCCCGGTGTCCTGGCTAAATTCCCAATCTGGCCCTCAAACCATCACGGTCACCTAATAATTCCCAGTTTACAATTGGCTCATTCATCCCCCTCTCCCCTGTAACTATTCCCCAGGTCGTTGCTGCAAATGAGAATGTGTATTCAGTCAACTTACCTGGTAAAATAACGGATAAATACAAATGAAGGCCTATGCGAGTAATTGTTGCTCCATTGCTGGTGAGCTTGCAAAGTAAACAGTTAATATTATTGATCGCCAAACAATGTTTGGAGCTGCAAATGTATTTATTATGGCAATCCTCTCTCCCTACAATTTGACGTTTGAGCTTTACCCGATCCAATAGCTGTACAGCAAATCAGCAATCTGTTTGCTAGCTCACCCGACCTGTGTTGAGTGACAGTTTGCTGGTCCAATCAGAGTACCGAATGTGCGTTTCACTAACCTATCTGTTGCAACTTGCATGTTTTTTGTGTGTGTGTTTTCTTTTTTACAAGGGCGTTGCTGTGGCTCCAATCTCTGGCTGTGTGTAGAGTAATCCATGTAGACTCTGTGCCACAAAATGAGTAACAAAACGTTACAAAACCTGGTCAGATAATTTCAAGTCATCAGTCTCAAGTCAGTACAGGGTCTTGAGGCTTCAAGTCCAAGTCAAGTCATTTTATTTTCTATCAAGTCGAGTCATCAAAAAAGAACAGGGCTCCGGGCAGCCGAGCGGAAATGGAGGAAAACTCGCCTCCCTGCGGACCTGGCATCCTTTCACTCCCTCCTCTCTACATTTTCCTCTTCTGTCTCTGCTGCTAAAGCCACTTTCTACCACTCTAAATTCCAAGCATCTGCCTCTAACCCTAGGAAGCTCTTTGCCACCTTCTCCTCCCTCCTGAATCCCCCCCCCCCCCCCCCCTCCTCCCTCTCTGCAGATGACTTCGTCAACCATTTTGAAAAGAAGGTCGACGACATCCGATCCTCGTTTGCTAAGTCAAACGACACCGCTGGTTCTGCTCACACTGCCCTACCCTGTGCTCTGACCTCTTTCTCCCCTCTCTCCAGATGAAATCTTGCGTATTGTGACAGCCGGCCGCCCAACAACCTGCCCGCTTGACCCTATCCCCTCCTCTCTTCTCCAGACCATTTCCGGAGACCTTCTCCCTTACCTCACCTCGCTCATCAACTCATCCCTGACCGCTGGCTTACGTCCCTTCCGTCTTCAAGAGAGCGAGAGTTGCACCCCTTCTGAAAAAACCTACACTCGATCCCTCCGATGTCAACAACTACAGACCAGTATCCCTTCTTTCTTTTCTCTCCAAAACTCTTGAACGTGCCGTCCTTGGCCAGCTCTCCCACTATCTCTCTCAGAATGACCTTCTTGATCCAAATCAGTCAGGTTTCAAGACTAGTCATTCAACTGAGACTGCTCTTCTCTGTATCACGGAGGCGCTCCGCTCCGCACTGCTAAAGCTAACTCTCCTCTGCTCTCATCCTTCTAGACCTATCGGCTGCCTTCGATACTGTGAACCATCAGATCCTCCTCTCCACCCTCTCCGAGTTGGGCATCTCCGGCGCGGCCCACGCTTGGATTGCGTCCTACCTGACAGGTCGCTCCTACCAGGTGGCGTGGCGAGAATCTGTCTCCTCACCACGCGCTCTCACCACTGGCGTCCCCCAGGGCTCTGTTCTAGGCCCTCTCCTATTCTCGCTATACACCAAGTCACTTGGCTCTGTCATAACCTCACATGGTCTCTCCTATCATTGCTATGCAGACGACACACAATTAATCTTCTCCTTTCCCCCTTCTGATGACCAGGTGGCGAATCGCATCTCTGCATGTCTGGCAGACATATCAGTGTGGATGACGGATCACCACCTCAAGCTGAACCTCGGCAAGACGGAGCTGCTCTTCCTCCCGGGAAGGACTGCCCGTTCCATGATCTCGCCATCACGGTTGACAACTCCATTGTGTCCTCCTCCCAGAGCGCTAAGAACCTTGGCGTGATCCTGGACAACACCCTGTCGTTCTCAACTAACATCAAGGCGGTGGCCCGTTCCTGTAGGTTCATGCTCTACAACATCCGCAGAGTACGACCCTGCCTCACACAGGAAGCGGCGCAGGTCCTAATCCAGGCACTTGTCTTCTCCCGTCTGGACTACTGCAACTCGCTGTTGGCTGGGCTCCCTGCCTGTGCCATTAAACCCCTACAACTCATCCAGAACGCCGCAGCCCGTCTGGTGTTCAACCTTCCCAAGTTCTCTCACGTCACCCCGCTCCTCCACTCCCTCCACTGGCTTCCAGTTGAAGCTCGCATCCGCTACAAGACCATGGTGCTTGCCTACGGAGCTGTGAGGGGAACGGCACCTCAGTACCTCCAGGCTCTGATCAGGCCCTACACCCAAACAAGGGCACTGCGTTCATCCACCTCTGGCCTGCTCGCCTCCCTACCACTGAGGAAGTACAGTTCCCGCTCAGCCCAGTCAAAACTGTTCGCTGCTCTGGCCCCCCAATGGTGGAACAAACTCCCTCACGACGCCAGGACAGCGGAGTCAATCACCACCTTCCGGAGACACCTGAAACCCCACGTCTTTAAGGAATACCTAGGATAGGATAAAGTAATCCTTCTCACCCCCCCTTAAAAGATTTAGATGCACTATTGTAAAGTGGCTGTTCCACTGGATGTCATAAGGTGAACGCACCAATTTGTAAGTCGCTCTGGATAAGAGCGTCTGCTAAATGACTTAAATGTAATGTATGTAAATGTAAATTTGAATCCACAAATTCGAGTCCAAGTCATCTGACTCGAGTCCACAACTCTGCATCTTCCTGTGTGTATGTGTGTTCCTCACCCAGGTCCAGAGAGTCTGTGTGTGTGTGTTCCTCACCCAGGTCCAGAGAGTCTGTGTGTGTGTGTGTGTGTGTTCCTCACCCAGGTCCAGAGAGTCTGTGTGTGTGTGTGTTCCTCACCCAGGCCCAGAGAGTCTGTGTGTGTGTGTGTTCCTCACCCAGGCCCAGAGAGTCTGTGTGTGTGTGTGTTCCTCACCCAGGCCCAGAGAGTCTGTGTGTGTGTGTTCCTCACCCAGGCCCAGAGAGTCTGTGTGTGTGTGTTCCTCACCCAGGCCCAGAGAGTCTGTGTGTGTGTGTTCCTCACCCAGGTCCAGAGAGTCTGTGTGTGTGTGTGTGTTCCTCACCCAGGTCCAGAGAGTCTGTGTGTGTTCCTCACCCAGGCCCAGAGAGTCTGTGTGTGTGTGTGTTCCTCACCCAGGTCCAGAGAGTCTGTGTGTGTGTGTTTATGTGTGTTCCTCACCCAGGTCCAGAGAGTATGTGTGTGTGTGTGTGTGTGTGTGTGTGTGTGTCCTCACCCAGGTCCAGAGAGTCTGTGTGTGTGTGTGTGTGTTCCTCACCCAGGTCCAGAGAGTCTGTGTGTGTGTGTGTGTTCCTCACCCAGGTCCAGAGAGTCTGTGTGTGGCCGGTGGGAGAAGGAGGTGCCCTTGTAGACCTGGTCCAGGAGTTTCTCCTTCACCTGGGTGATGGTGTCTATGTCCAGCACCTTGGAGGGAAGCGGCTGGGTCTCATTCACCCCCCCGCCCTGCATCAACACGTTCAGGGTCTGGAGGGGGGGGGGGGGGGGCTTTCAATCACTCACAAAACACACTTTCCTGGATGGTCGTTAGATCTATTTATCTCTGGTTTTTCACTGAAGAAAAAAAAGAGAGTTTGTGTGTGTGGTTAAACCCACACTGGACTTTTCCCCCTTTACTTGCGCTGACTTCGCTGATAACTACTTTAGGAATTGAGGAAAAATGTACTTACAATGTGGTTGTCTCACCTAGCTAGCTGAAGATGATTAACTAACTGTAAGTCGCTCTGGACAGGAGCGTCTGCTAAATAACTAACATGTAAAAAGAAATGTGTACGAGTGTTGTGTCTCAACGATTGAATGTGTGTGTGTGTACACGTCTGAATGTGTGTGTTTGTCTTTGTGTGTCCGCATGAGTGTGTGTCAATGTCTGAGTGTGTGTATTCTCACCAGGGTCTTGTACTCAACATCCTCTCTGAGGAGACGGTTGTCATTGAGCGTGTATTTGGCCTTGCCAGTCACCGCGTCCACCGGCCCCTTGTCCACCTGGTGCTTGATAGCCCTGAACAACATGTAGAGAGACTCACCTGCAGAGTCCTTTAGAGAGGGGGAGACAACAACAGTTAGCATCATGCTAGCGAAACAGGTAAACAATTAGCATCGTGTTAACAAATCAAGATAAACAGTCAGCATAATGCTAACAAATCAAGTAAACAGTCAGCATAATGCTAACAAATCAAGTAAACAGTCAGCATAATGCTAACAAATCAAGTAAACAGTCAGCATAATACTAACAAATCAGGTAAACAGTCAGCATAATACTAACAAATCAGGTAAACAGTCAGCATAATGCTAACAAATCAAGTAAACAGTCAGCATAAAGCTAACGAATCAAGTAAACAGTCAGCATAATGCTAACAAATCAAGTAAACAGTCAGCATAATGCTAATAAATCAAGTAAACAGTCAGCATAATGCTAACAAATCAAGTAAACAGTCAGCATAATGCTAACAAATCAAGTAAACAGTCAGCATAATGCTAACAAATCAAGTAAACAGTCAGCATAATGCTAACAAATCAGGTAAACAGTCAGCATAATACTAACAAATGTATGTAAACAGTTAGCATCATGATAACCAATCCGGCAAACAATTAGCATCATGCTAACAATCATTGTCCTGGGAAAGACGAGGAGACATGACATTTACCAACATACTAAAAATGTATTCCTCCATTTCGCTTGCTAATGAATGCTAATAGCCATTTGACCCAGGTAAGATATAGATAGCCAAGTCTGTTTAAAACTGTCATGGATAACATAGCCAAGATTCACAACCCTGGAATAAAGCCTAGGGCTAGTCAGAATTCTTTGAAAGTGCATCCTTCCTTCCTTGAAGTCATTACTGATTAGAAATGACTGAACAGCTGAAAGCCATGTGGTGGCGTCCTTTCATTTCTGTCCAATTGTGGCTAAACAGTGATTACTTCAAGGATGTACTCAGTCCTGACACGACTCATGTGGAACACAGCGAGAGAGAGCTGTGACATACTGCTCTGGATAAGAATACTGTAAATGCAATATTCGCGCAGAAAGGGGTTGAGCTTTGATTGGTTCTCTTAAATGCTTTTCTCTTTCCTTAGAGGTTTGGACCTCACTTTGTTTGGATTTGAAAATCCAACCGTTGTATTAGAAGGGGTGCGGTGCCTCCAGGGTCTGTTTGTGGTTGTACATGTGGGTGTTGGGAGTGAGAAATACACAGTAAAAATCAGCTTAAAAAAAAGAACAGCCCTTTTCATTAACCGACACTTCGTGCCATCAACATCAAGGAACCTTTCCAGACCCTGAAGTCAGGAAGACTGGTGTCAGCCAGACTAATAATTTCCTCCTCTGTGAAGAAGTCATTCCTGTGATTACGACTCACCCTGAGGAAAGCATAGAGGCTGATGGACATCCAGTTGGTCAGCAGCTTCTCCACCACTGTCTCTGTTCTGTAAAGCAAAAAATCACTTTCACATATTCTCTTCTCCGACACACCCTGACCTACACCCCCCCACACTCACCCTGACCTACACCCCCCCCCCACACACACCTGACCTACACCCCCAAATCTCTTCCTATCTTACCTCCGCAGCATGAGTTTAGGGTTCTTGACCACGTACTGCTCCACCAGGTCATTGAGCAGGGTCTTGAGGATGTCTGTGAAGTACTCCAGTTTACCATGCAGCGCCACAGTCAGGAGAGAGGCCACGTAGGCCCGGTCCCTTGGTGAGAACGTCCGCTGGCTCTCTAGAGTATGGATGAACTGGTAGCGAGGTGGAAGACAAACTTGTTTTAGACTATCAAGAGTCCAATAACATAGTAAGAATCGGTCCAGTTCTTTCACCAATCATCATCACTGTCGCCCTACCTTGGTGAGGAAGAGTTTGCTGTTGAGCAGGTTAGAGAGCTGCACCAGGCCCTGCTCCACTGTGGCCCGCCGACTCTCCTGTACGTCCAGATCCCTCCGCAGGGGCGACTCGCGGTGGCCCGGGAAGAAGATCCTCTCGGCATAGTGCCGGTAGTCCAGGAAGGGGATGCCCGAGCCCACCAGGTCACTGGACATGTCCATCATCTCCGTCATCAAGTCTAGGGGAGCAGGGTGAGGAGTTCAAAGATTAAGGGGGTGTAACTTTATATATTTTTATTAATCCCCCCTATTTGGAGGACACATATCTTGTTGGTTTTTTTGCAGCTTTTGTGCTACATTTTACATGTACATTAATGCTGTCATTCTGCCCCTGAACAAGGCCATTAACCCACTGTTCCTAGGCCGTCATTGAAAATAACATTGTTCTTAACTGACTTGCCTAGTTAAATAAAGGTAAAATAAAAAATAAAATAATAAAATCCCAACCCTCAGCCACTCCCACCTATCACCATAGACCACCCTCATTTGGTTTCCATGTGCCATGTATTTTCAATTGTGATGTTTTACATACACGTTGAACCTTTCTAATAGTATAGAATCCACAGATTGTGAGCTGAAGATGAAAAACGTTCCTACGACTATTATTATATTATTTATTGCCTGACTATGGCTTTCCAAATCGACCAACACTGCTATCTGTAAGGTTAATTTGAAGTGAATGTGGTGATTTTTTCAACCATTCCTATATCCTATATATATTTAAATTGAAGCACTAAGTGTTGAATCAAGTGTTGTTTTTTGTACCAGTTCATAAACCATGAGCCATGGAATCGGTACATCGAAAATCCCTTCCCATTTATTTTGCAACCTGTATGGTGCAGCTGTCAACATTTTTGTCCTCAAATGAAACTGGTCAATTTTTCAATTTATGCCAGTTCCTTTCAGCCAGTTTGTACCTTTAATATATGGCAGGCAAACAGGTTCTCTACCTTCTCCCTTTTCCACTTGCCTCCTCCATTTTTGTGGTAATGCTGCAAATCAGTTGATTGTAAGTTTGGATTGAGCAGACATTCTCATATATTTTCCATGGCTGTATTTGTGACATAACTCCTCCCTTTATAATCATAATATAATTAAATACATATAATCTAATTGAAAATTTCTTTCCATAAAGAATGTATTTTTATTTATCAGTATATTTGAGTTTGACCATAACATTTGTTGTAATATTTGTTCAATATTTTCTGGAGGATAAAACTGAAATTGTAACCAGCTTCGTATGGCTCGTTTAAGAAAGGGCGATACTTTCAACAAAATGTAATTTTCAATTAGTCCGAAATGAGAAGTTGTAACCTGTATAAAAGCAAAAATGCAATTTTTGAACAAAGGATAAGCCTTTCTTAATAATCTCTTGGAGAACTATTTGGGGTTTTAGTATAACTTATGTATGAGTGAAGCTTTTAGTGAGGGTTTAAAGCTTTAATATTTATTAATTTTAGTCCCCCAAACTCATAATCATTATATAAATAGGCATGTTTAATTTTGTCTGGCTTAGCATTCCAAATAAAATGAAATATTTTTTTGCTCATATGATTTAAAAAACGAGTTGTCTGGAGTAGGCAGTGCCATTAGTAAGTAAGTAAACTGTGATAGGACTAAATAGTTAATCAATGTGATTTTTCCATAAATAGTATTTATCTATTTAGAATAGAATCTTATCTATTTTTGCAAACATTCTATTGAAATTGATTGTGGTAAGTTCATTTATATATATTTGAGATGTGAATACCAAGTTTGTCTAACTTTACCATCCACCCATTTTAATTGGTAAACTACAAGGTAGTGTAAACACATTTTTTTAAACAATCCAATACGCAATATGGTACACTTGTCATAATTAGGTTTTAGTCCAGAGAGGCTAGAAAAGTGATCAAGATCTTCAATGAGACTGTGCAGGGATCCAGATTGCAGACTTAATAAAAAACTAGAGTCATCGGTATACATTGACACTTTAGTTTTTATCCCTTGGATTTCTAACCCCTTGATGTTCTTGTTGGATCTAATTTTAATAGCTAGCATTTCAATGGCCATAATAAATAGATATGGAGACAATGGACAGCCTTGTTTTACTCCACTTAAAAGCTCAATACTTTCTGAGAAGTAACAATTATTTACTATTTTATATCTGGGGTTGCTGTACATAACTTAAACCACTGTATAAGAGATTTACCAAAATTAAAGTAATCCAGGCATTTATATATAAATTCTAGTTGTACTTTAACAAACGCCTTTTCAAAATCTGCTATGAAGACCAGGCCTGGTATCTTTGATGTTTCATAGTGTTCAATTGTTTCAAATAATTATCATATATTATCGCCAATATATCGTCCATATAAAAAACCTGTCTGATCAGGATGAACAATATCTGGTAAAACCTTGTTTATTCTATGTGCTATGCATTTCGCCAGGATTTTCACATCACAACATTGAAGTGTAAAAGGCCTAGTTTTTTTTTTTTAAATGGACTGGATCTTTATACGTACCACCTGAATCCTGTTTTAGTAATAATGAAATCAGACCTTCTTGTTGAGTACCTTAAAGTCTACCATTGTCATAAGACTGAGTACATAAAAAATAAAAAAAATCTCCACTGGTATACCATCAAGCCCAGGTGTTGTTCCAGACTGAAAATATTTAATTGACAAAAAAAGTTCCTCTTCTGTAAGTTGGCCTTCACACAGGTCTTTCTGTAAATGTTACATTTGACATTATTATTATTATGAAAGAAATCCTCCAGTTAACATCATTCAGTGTAAATGGAGGAGCTTAAAATATTTTGCTTCCTCTTTCAAAATATAATTTGGTGAATCATGGATGACTCCATCATTTGTAACGACTTTCTGTAAATTCTTTTTGGTAGCATTTCTGTTGAAGATTCACCATTTTCCATCCAATTCCCTTTATTTTTGTAATACATTATACTTAATTGTTCTTGAATAAGTACCTCCAATTCTTTTTATTTTTCCTTTAACCTATTTTGTGCCTCTATAGTTCAGTTTCCATTAGGAGGAATAAATACAAGGAGGAATAAATACAACAAATAAACAGGAATAGTTACAAGAGCAGCTTCTTCCTGTGGTCCACAATAAACTAAACATGACAAGTAACAAAGCACTGATACACAAGGACAGTCACACAAATTTGAAATACAACGATATACAAGCACACAAAAAAAAAAAAATTAAATATATATTTTTTATTTTACATTTATTTATACCGTTTTATTCTCATTGAGATAATATCTCTTTTCCAAGAGACCTGGTCCAATAGCCAAAAAACTTCTCAATAAGCATTACAGATATGTAACTTCAATGTTACGTTAAAATCTCCAACACGATGCAAAGCTTACAATGAATCAGCCAATCGATGTGCTTTCTGTGCAACAGCCGTAGTTGGCCTTGTGCAGCCGTATCGAAGCTCATTGAAGACCTGTATGTAAACATTGTACACAGATGGCAACTAGCAGTGGACTCTTTCTTTTTTTTAGTGTTAGAGAGTGTCTGTGTGTGTCCACTCACAGTCCCCGCCACTCCAGTGAAAGTCAGTGGAGAAAAGAGGCCCCTTAAGGCTATACAGAACTTTTGGATTTTAAGCTAAAAGGGTCAGCTAAATGAACAGATATATTGTCCAGAAGTTACCTCACTGGACAGAAAGCCCCCAGAACCATGAGAAACATCCCCCAGGGAGCTCGACTCATGGTTTTAAATGTTGTCAATGCTAATGCAGAGCCAAGTTTCCACACTTTGATCTGGACAATAAAGTTTATTATAGTCCGACTGAACGATGGACTGCTGACATTGAAACTAGATGCTGAGAATTGTGTTATTGCTTCAAAAGCAATGAATGTTGACATTGGGCGAGGAGAGGGGCCAAAATTAAACTTGTTATTGTCAGAAGCCCACTGAGTGGAATTTGAAGACATTTCATACGCACAGGGATTATATGATATCATTTTATTTAAAAAGTTCAAAAACAAAATGGATCCATCCGCGTCAAGGATAAATAAACACACAGGGGGTTCTCAAGCATCTCGTTTTTCTTTTTTCCTAGCTTTTATCAGTGTTCTATTAGGGTTCACAAACTGAAAGGATTGGATATTCTATCAGAGTTCTATCAGGGTTCACACACTGAAAGGATTGGATTTTTATCAGAGTTCTATCAGGGTTCACACACTGAAAGGATTGGATTTTTATCAGAGTTCTATCAGGGTTCACACACTGGAAGGATTGGATAGGTGAGAAATATAGAAAGAGCCTGCTACTTCCCTATTGGGTGGTTAGTAATATATTGAAATGTCTCTCTTCCCATGTCTCTCCTATTGGAGGGTTAGTAATATATTGAAATGTCTCTCTTCCCATGTCTCTCCTATTGGAGGGTTAGTAATATATTGAAATGTTTCTCTTCCCATGTCTCTCCTATTGGAGGGTTAGTAATATATTGAAATGTCTCTCTTCCCATGTCTCTCCTATTGGAGGGTTAGTAATATATTGAAATGTCTCTCTTCCCATGTCTCTCCTATTGGAGGGTTAGTAATATATTGAAATGTCTCTCTTCCCATGTCTCTCTTATTGGAGGGTTAGTAATATATTGAAATGTCTCTCTTCCCATGTCTCTCCTATTGGAGGGTTAGTAATATATTGAAATGTCTCTCTTCCCATGTCTCTCCTATTGGAGGGTTAGTAATATATTGAAATGTCTCTCTTCCCATGTCTCTCCTATTGGAGGGTTAGTAATATATTGAAATGTCTCTCTTCCCATGTCTCTCCTATTGGAGGGTTAGTAATATATTGAAATGTCTCTCATCCCATGTCTCTCCTATTGGAGGGTTAATAATATATTGAAATGTCTCTCTTCCCATGTCATTTCCTTCCTCATATCACATCTCTCTGTCTTTTTCAGAGAGATTCAGGTGTGTTAGTGCTGGGCTAGAACAAAATCCTGTACACTGCCACCCTCCAGGACCAGAAGTGCCCAACCGCTGTTCTATTTACACTGTCTGCTGTGGTGTGTGACTGAACTGGGAACTCTTTACCGCAGCAGTATCCCCTACTCTTTACCGCAGCAGTATCCCCTACTCTTTACCGCAGCAGTATCCCCTACTCTTTACCGCAGCAGTATCCCCTACTCTTTACCGCAGCAGTATCCCCTACTCTTTACCGCAGCAGTATCCCCTACACTTTACCACAGCAGTATCCCCAACTCTTTCTCACAGCAGTATCCCCAACTCTTTCTCACAGCAGTATCCCCAACTCTTTCTCACAGCAGTATCCCCAACTCTTTCTCACAGCAGTATCCCCAACACTTTTTCGCAGCAGTATCCCCTACTCTTTCTTGTCACTTCTCTCATAATATACCACGGCCTCGCTCTATATCCCCCTAACTGTGCCTGTGGGGGAGAAGGTTAGTGCATTGAAATATGATGCATGTGCTTGTAGCTCCTAGTTATGGGAACCCTCATTATGGCCATTGACTTGAAAGGGGATGTAGGTTCTAGTAATTCTATTTTTATGGATTAGTTAGTGTTGGGGTCTGACCTGTGAACTCCTTCTTGCAGCGGTCTCTCACACTGGTCTCCAGGTTCTCCAGTTGGATCTGAACCTTCTTGTAGTCCCTCAGAGCCTGTTTACTCTTCCTCCTGTTGACACACACACACACACACACACACACACATTATAACTGTACTCATCCCAAGATAAAGAAGGTTCACGTAAACAAATACCTGTGCACACACACATACCTGTAGATGAGCACTATGATGAGGACAATGAGGGCTAGGATGGAGGCCCCCACGCCCACCCCTACCTGGGCCTCCAGGGGGAAGGTGGACAGGCTGAGGATGTCGTACTGCACCATGCCCAGGGAGAAGTTCAGGTTGCCCATGTGGACCTGGAACACACACAGACCAATCTACTATGGCGCTAGGCTGTATAAGCTGGGGTTAGGGTTAATTAGCCTCAAAATGGGGTGAGGGAGCCAAAAGAGACTACTGAGATGTGTCAACCGTGCTTTTATCAGAAAACCTTACTGTCGACTCAGTCCTCCCATTTTTATTTCCTCAATATCTCTCTCTCTCTTAAAGCGCATTGGAGGACAAGGTTGAGGGAGGGACCTTGGATCCTCTCCTCCAATGCGCCTTGAGAGAGAAGTGAGAAACGGAGGAAACAAGGACAGAGGAAGCAAGGATTTGACAACTAATAATGTTTTTAGACACAGCCCTATTGTGTTGGAATGAATGCTCTTATCCATCTTGTGTACTGTAATGTGTATGTTTGTCCTCAGGAAAGTGCGTACAGGAACGAAACTGCAGAGGCGGAAGTGAACTCACGGTGAACTCGGGCAGCGTGTCGGCACCCTCGCGTTTCCTTCCGCCATTGGGGGGTCCCGGGAAGGGCTGCTGGGGTGGGGGCTCGCAGTACAGGTGGTTCCTGGTCAGGGTCTTCACAGCACACACCCCCTCCCCCACCAACACCACCACCTCCTCTTTAGAGATGGCCAGGTCCAAGTTCTCACCCTAGGGAGGGGAGAGAGAGACAGGGAGTATGAGATGAAGAGAGGGCGAAAGAGAGAAGATATTACCACATTGAGCATCATGCTGGAATCAAAACTTCTGTATTCCTTTTCTTTGGAACATTCCCCTATTTCCCCAATGTGCAGGTCTCTCTTTCAAGGGAGTCTAGCCTTCCACTAAACAGACAGGGGGATAGAATGAAAGCGTTTTATTTGCGACTGCAACTTTCAGCTGCAAGGTCTTCGAGTTGAGTGGAAAGTCTTGCAATAAAATATAGAAATAAGACATAATTTCCATTCTATCCCCTTGCCTTGGCTTTATAGTAGTAACTAGCGGGTAATGCTAACCTCCAGCTGTCAACTGTACATGCTGCTAGCCTGAAGCTGGCTAGCCTCCAGCAGCTTATTTACCAAGTTGAGAGAGTAGCAGCTAGCGGACAATGCTAACCTCCAGCAGCTTATTTAACAAGTTGAGAGAGTAACAGCTAGCGGACAATGCTAACCTCCAGCAGCTTATTTAACAAGTTGAGAGAGTAACAGCTAGCGGACAATGCTAACCTCCAGCAGCTTATTTAACAAGTTGAGAGAGTAACAGCTAGCGGATAATGCTAACCTCCAGCAGCTTATTTACCAAGTTGAGAGAGTAGCAGCTAGCGGACAATGCTAACCTCCAGCAGCTTATTTAACAAGTTGAGAGAGTAACAGCTAGCGGACAATGCTATCCTCCAGGACAATGCTATCCTCCAGCAGCTTATTTAACAAGTTGAGAGAGTAACAGCTAGCGGATAATGCTAACCTCCAGCAGCTTATTTAACAAGTTGAGAGAGTAGCAGCTAGCGGCTAACGCTAACCTCCAGCTGAATAAAGCTTCCTGGGTTGTAGCGGTAGGGCTTGAGGGGCTCCTGCTGGTTGAGCGGGTGCAGCACGGGGTTAGGCTCATAGCTAAAGGCCCCCTGGGGGCTGACGGCACCAAACGGGAAGCGCAGGTTGTCCAGGAGGAAGGCCACGTCCACCTGCGAGCCCCACACAGAGGGCTCCAATGCCGGGCTCCGGCACAGGATCAGACTGGACGAGTTGACCTCGCAACGCTCCATGTACTGGTGGAGGGAGATAGAGAAGAGGGGAAGGGGTAAATCAATCCATCAATCAAATGCATTTATAAAGCACTTTTTACATCAGCAGTTGTCACAAAGCACTTTTAAATAACCCAAGATGGAGGGCAGCAGGGTAGAAACTACTAGTCTGTTCAACTTCTCTTTCGTATCTTCCGAGATTCCTAAAGATTGGAAAGCTGCCGCGGTCATCCCCCTCTTCAAAGGGGGTGACACTCTAGACCCAAACTGTTACAGACCTATATCTATCCTTCCCTGCCTTTCCAAAGTCTTCGAAAGCCAAGTTAACAAACAGATCACTGACCATTTCGAATCCCACCGTACCTTCTCCACTGTGCAATACGGTTTCCGAGCTGGTCATGGGTGCACCTCGGCCACTCTCAAGGCACAAAACAATATCATAACCGCCATTGATAAAAGACAGTACTGGGCAGCCGTCTTCATCGACCTGGCCAAGGCTTTCGACTCTGTCAATCACCGTAATCTTATCGGCAGACTCAACAGCCTTGGTTTCTCTAATGACAGCCTCGCCTGCTTCACTAACTACTTCTCAGATAGAGTTCAGTTTGCCAAATTGGAGGGCCTGTTGGCCAGACCTCTTGCAGTCTCCATGAGGGTACCACAGTGTTCAATTCTTGGGCCGCCTCTTTTCTCTGTATACATCAATGATGTCGCTCTTGCTGCGGGTGATTCCTTGATCCACCTCTACGCAGACGACACCATTCTGTATACATCTGTCCCTTCTTTGGAAACTGTGTTAACAAACCTCCAAACAAGCTTCAATGCCATACAACACTCCTTCCGTGGTCTCCAACTGCTCTTAAATGCTAGTAAAACTAAATGCATGCTCTTCAACCAATCGCTGCCCGCACCCGCCCGCCCGACTAGCATCACTACTCTGTACGGTTCTGACCTAGAATATGTGGACAACTACAAATACCTAGGTGTCTGGTTAGACTGTAAACTCTCCTTCCAGACTCATATTAAGCATCTCCAATCCAAAATTAAATCTAGAATCAGCTTCCTATTTCGCAACAAAGCCTCCTTCACTCACGCTGCCAAACTTAACCTCGTAAAACTGACTTTCCTACCGATCCTCGACTTCAGCGATGTCATTTACAAAATAGCCTCCAACACTCTACTCAGCAAACTGGATTCAGTCTATCACAGTGCCATCCGTATTGTCACCAATGGCCCATATACCACCCACTACTGCGACCTGTATGCTCTCGTCAGCTGGCCCTCGCTACATATTCGTCACCAGACCAACTGGCTCCAGGTCATCTATTAGACTTTGCTAGGTAAAGCTCTGCCTTCTCAGCTCACTGGTCACCATAACAACACCCACCCGTAGCACGCGCTCCAGCAGGTATATTTCACTGGTCATCCCCAAAGCCAACACCTCTTTGGCCGCCTTTCCTTCCAGTTCTCTGCTGCCAATTACTGAAACGAATTGCATAAATTGATGAAATTGGAGACTTACATCTCCCTCACTAACTTCAGCAGCTTACCGATCACTGCAGCTATACATAGCCCATCTGTAAATAGCCCATCCAACTACCTACCTCATCCCCATATTGTTTTTATTTACTTTTTTCGCTCTTTTGCACAAAAGTATTTCTACTTGCACATCATCATCTGCACATCTATCACTCCAGTGTTAATTTGCTAAATTGTAATTACTTCGCTACTATGGCCTATTTATTGCCTTACTCCATTTGCACGCACTGTATATAGATTTTTCTGTTATTGACTGTACTTTTGTTTATCCCATGTGTAACTTTTTGTCGCACTGCTTTGCTTTATCTTGGCCAGGTCGCAGTTGAAATTAGAACTTGTTCTCAACTGGCCTACCTGGTTAAATAAAGGTGAAATAAAATAAAATAAAATTTAAAAGTTACAATATTACTCCTTAGAATAGATTCTACAAAATACAGGAGAAAGATACATTTCATCTATACAGTCCTGAAACACACTCACCACCCACTCTCCTTCCCTCACCACCCACTCTCCTTCCCTCACCACCCACTCTCCTTCCCTCACCACCCACTCTCCTTCCCTCACCACACACCTGTATGATGGAGCAGAATGGGTCCCCAGGGCAGTTGGGCTCCGGTACGATCCTGCGATGCCTCCACAGCACCTTGTCCTCTGTCTCATGCTCCCTTTCTCCTCCACTCCTCCTCCTTCTCCTCTGGGGGATGGACTCCCAGGGGAACACAGTGACCAACATGTTAGGTTGCTGTACCACATCCAGGTTGTGACCGGACACGAAGATCAGACGGCCACCGCTATACACAGAGAGGGGAGGAAATGTCACAAACCCATAGAAATACAATTACTAGAACGAAAAGGTTGTGGCCCAACACAAAGCGCAGACACCCACCTCTACACAAACAGAGAGGGAGGAGATGTGTCACAACACCTGTATGAGTGGGGCCAGGGACACTGAATTTAGGCTTATAAATCCTTCTTTAACCTGTGTCCTCCCTTCATCTACACTGATTGAAGTAGATTTAACAAGTGACAATAAGGGATCATAGCTTTCATCTGGATTCACCTGGTTTGTCTATGTCAAGGAAAGAGCAGGTGTTCTTAATGTTTTGTTCACTCAGTCTCCCATTTGTATGTATGAGTGGGGCCAGGGACTCTGAACTTTAGATGGACCAGACAGGCACTGCTACACACAGAGCTAAGGAGGATAATGTTTCATCATGAACGTAGAAATATAACTACTAGAATGGTAATTCCCATTCAAGTTAATGTTCTGTGATGGTCAGACTTGCGGCCATATTGAGTGTCCAATCGAGTGTTTCAGTCCAGTGGGGTGAAGTCCACTCAACTTAAGATCATTTTTATCAAGACGTTCCCTTAAGCGAAGTTCACGTAAACCAACTTCAGTTCACTTCAAGTGACACATCTATAGATCTGTAAGAGGTCACACACACACCTGAGGAAGCTCTTGGCGGGCACAGCCTGGGTGATGTTGGGGTTGGGGGTGAAGCTGTAGGCTGACTTGTGAAGGTGACGCTGGCTGTTGCCATAGTGAAGCGTCACGCGGTGATCACCCGTCCTGTTGCTGCTGCCCGTCACACACACCACACTGTCATCCTGGGCCTCTGATAAACTGGGGGAGGAGAGAAGAGGAGTGAGGGAGGAGAGAAGAGGAGTGGGGAGGAGAGAAGAGGAGTGGGGGGAGGAGAGAAGAGGAGTGGGGGAGGAGAGCAGAGGAGTGGAGGAGGAGAGCAGAGGAGTGGAGGAGGAGAGAAGAGGAGTGGAGGAGGAGAGAAGAGGAGTGGGGAGGAGAGAAGAGGAGTGGAGGAGGAGAGAAGAGGAGTGGGGGAGGAGAGAAGAGGAGTGGGGGAGGAGAGAAGAGGAGTGGGGGAGGAGAGAAGAGGAGTGGAGGAGGAGAGAAGAGTAGTGGGGAGGAGAGAAGAGGAGTGGGGGAGGAGAGAAGAGGAGTGAGGGAGGAGAGAAGAGGAGTGAGGGAGGAAAGAAGAGGAGTGAGGGAGGAGAGAAGAGGAGTGGGGGAGGAGAGAAGAGGAGTGGAGGAGGAGAGAAGAGGAGTGGAGGAGGAGAGAAGAGAAGGGAGGAGGAGAGAAGAGAAGGGAGGAGGAGAGAAGAGGAGTGGAGGAGGAGAGAAGAGAAGGGAGGAGGAGAGAAGAGAAGGGAGGAGGAGAGAAGAGGAGTGGAGGAGGAGAAAAGAGAAGGGAGGAGGAGAGAAGAGGAGTGGAGGAGGAGAGAAGAGGAGTGGAGAAGGAGAGAAGAGGAGTGGAGGAGGAGAGAAGAGGAGTGGAGGAGGAGAGAAGAGGAGTGGAGGAGGAGAGAAGAGAAGGGAGGAGGAGAGAAGAGGAGTGGAGGAGGAGAGAAGAGGAGTGGAGGAGGAGAGAAGAGGAGTGGAGGAGGAGAGAAGAGGAGGGAGGAGGAGAGAAGAGAAGGGAGGAGGAGAGAAGAGAAGGGAGGAGAGAGAGAGGAGGAGAGAGAAGAGGAGGAGAGAAGAGAAGGGAGGAGGAGAGAAGAGAAAGGAGGAGAGAAGGGTGAGAGTAAAGAACAGAAGTACAGCACAGTGAACAGGATTATGTATCTGTCTCTCTCTTTATGTGTGTTCATGAGTGAGTTTCATAATCACTCACATGACACATTGCACTCCTCCGACGGTGACAGTGATGTCAGAGGGGCGTCCCGTGAGCAGGTTCCTCCCAGTGATGGTCAGGGACGTGCCCCCCGCCTTGGGACCCCTCTGGGGGGACACCTCCATCACAAACGGATCCTGGTAGCTGAACCTCTGGCTGGAGAGGCCAAACTCTCCCCCGCTCACTTCTACTGACACTTGGCCCGTCTTCTCTCCCCCACTGGCTTTGGTCTTACACACAATCCTACAGAGGACACACACAGATACAGGATAATTATGAATCATAGTAATCTCACACGGAAGTAGTAATCACACTCACGTTGACCTCCTCCCCCACCTAACACAGAGACAGGTAGTCTAGTGGTTAGAGTGTTGGACTAGTAACCAAAAGGTTGCTAGATTGAATGCCCAAGCTGACAAGGTAAAAATATGTAATTCTGCCCCTGAGTAAGGCAGTTAACCCACTGTTCCCCGGGCGGCGAAGATGTGGATGTTGATTAAGGCAGCTCCCCGCACCTCTCTGATTCAGAGGGGTTGGGTTAAATGCAGAAAACACATTTCAGTTGAACACATTCAGTTGTACAACTGACTAGGTATCTCCCTTTCACAGTCCATACCTGGAGGAGACCTCGTAGAGGTGGGGGATGACAGAGCAGGAAACCCCAGCCACAGTGACAGAGTGCAGGATGTCCTCAGCCTTCTGGCCCAGGTTGGACCCCGAGATGGTCAGCACG